>NC_081155.1:36407624-36707624 GCF_012432095.1 Onychostoma macrolepis
GAGGCATTGGAAATTCAAATGCTAAAGTAATTGGTTACGTGTGACACAGTGATAAAGCAGACGTGGTAATTAATAACACCCGATGTATTTGTTCTTATGATGCATCTAAGCTAACTTTAGTCTGTTTCATTCTTATTCCGAGGTCTCCGAAGCCACCGAGCCAGTCCATATCCAGATCAGATGGTGGATCAGCACCTAGAGATGACCTCGACAGCTCTGAATGTCAGCGAAGACCACGTCACCTCAACAGCCATCGGCACAAGATCACGGGAACCAGATGAGTCCTCTACACAATCTGACTCTGCTGCAGTTGGAATTGAACTGCTGGTTCGTCTGGTCAGAGGAGAACTGGCCCCTCGACTGAGTCTGGTTTCTCCCAAGGTTTTTTTTCACCATTTCTGTCACCGATGGAGTTTTGGTTCCTTGCCGCTGTCGCCTCTGGCTTGCTTAGTCAGGGACACTTAATTTCCAGCGATATCGTCAGCTTGAAAGCACAGATACTGTTTGAACTGAACTGAGCTGGAACATAAATCACTGAATCAATGACTGTAACTGAAAATTGAGTGTTTACTGTTGTCCTTTTGCATTTACACACTATTTTCCGATTTAATGCTGTAAAGCTGCTTTGACATTGTATTTTTTAAATATGACAGGCTCATTACTCATAATACATGGAAAATACAGTTTCAAGTGGACTTTGCTTTTCCATTTAAAATTTGTCAGTCACTGTGCATTCGTGAAAATGCAAAAAGTAATGCAAGATTTGCAATTGTGTTCAGATTATGTCACAATTTGTCACATGTGGAAAACACAATTGAAAATATAATTTGCAATTCCTTTTGAAAATTGCCTGGAATATCCTTTCATCGAAGGTTATTTTTAACCCAGCCATTTTAAGAGTGATGGTCCCCCAAACCCCACCAAACTTTTTATTTATCCATCCACTCTTGAGTCCTGCTCAGCCGGATCCAGCGCACCACAGCCAGGGAGGGGACTTGGCATCCTTCTGTGAGCGACCCGCGAGAAGCTGACCTGAACCCCATCTGACACCCACAAAGCTTGATCTTCACTGTGAGCGAGAGACATAAAGCAGTGTCTTGCTTCGAGAGTAAATATCCATATAATTTAGTTCTTTAAAAAAAAAAAAAAAAAACATTAGTTAATGCATTAACAAACAAGCTTATTTTGTATGCAGTTTTTAAAAAAACCTGGTAACACTTTATTTCGATAGTCCACTTTAGACATTCTACTGACAGGAAGTAACTTTGCAACTGCATGTCAACTAGCAGTCATTAGAGTATTAGTAATCTGTCTGCTTAATATCTTCTAACATTTTATTTTGATGGGTCCACAACATACAACATACTGACTATGCTTTGCAAGTATATGTCAACTTATTATACTAACCCTAAACCTACCCTACTGAGAGATAGTAGAGAAACATGTGGTTGCAAATTAATGAGAATTAGTTGACAAAGTTACTTATAGTTAGTAGAATGTCTAAAGTGGACTATCATAACATTTTTATAATCCTGTGAACAAATACAGACATCTGATCATACAATCATTAAACTTACAATCAATAAAATTAGTGTTTGACATTGTTTTCACAGTAAGTATCAAATAACGTATGTATTAAATTATGCCAGAAGTCAAACAGCAGAGGGCGCTACATATTATGTGTATGCCCCCCTCCGTTACACAAAAACAAACAGAAAGGCATTATTTGTGCAATAAAACGAGAACATGAATATTAATATGGTTACAGAATTGTTACCAGTTATGTATGGCATCAATTCTGTGAACCCTTTTTTTTTTTTGGTAAATAATGATTTAATTTTTATTTTAAATGGATTATATTCGGTATATAATACAGTGCAGTATATATCAAACAAGACCATTTATCCAGGTATATATTTTCTACATATGAAAATGTGGCATGATTTCGTTTTGAAGTATTATTGCTATATGGCAGTCTGTGCCTTTTTAAATTCTCAGTTACTTTAACTTTTACTTTCGTTTTTCCAGTCTCGGCTAGTTTTGATAAAATGTTTAATTTTGTTTTGTTTGACTCAGCACTCAGAACTCACCAACTCATCCTTCGCGTTTTAGAATTCTAACAATACAACAAAAATATAATTTATTTTATTAATTTTTTTAATTGCGACGATGTCTAGGCCTCTCTAGGCCGTTTCCAATTTCAGTTGAAAAAGTAGCCTACTTTATTGGCACGATTGTACATACAAGGAAAAGAAATATACGACACAATAAGAAATAAGTATGGTGCTAAGTAGTGAATTATTCATTAGTATTATTCAATAGTCAATTCTATATAGATCAAGGTAATAGCTTCTGAGGGAGTGCAGCTCTCTCTCTCTCTCTCTCTCTCTCTCTCTCTCTCTCTCACTCACTCACACACACACACACACTACATCATGACTCTGACCTGGATCTACTGTCTGCAAACACAACCCCTCCATGTCCTCTCTACTCGATCGTTGTAAGGGACTGAGTTGACTTGGACCAGTGGTCTTGTGTTCGCGGCCCATCAGTCAGTGTAACGTTAGTTCAGTGTGTCGCTTTAGACCCGTGTATGTGTGTATGTGATGATCAGGTGTGTTAGCGCCTAGCCGCTAACGGCCACAGTGTGACGGACTCTCACCCGCCACAGCCACCAAACTCTGAATGTTTCTTATGTCTGTGTAAACCAAACAATCACAGAGTGTGGGTTTCATTTGGAAAATCAGCTTTTCAAGGTAAGAAATCTACTTTTGTGTATTCCATACTCTGAAGAAACATTAGGAGGGACTATGCGGTTATATTAGCTTAGCTCTGTTTAACGAAGCTAATGAGACACTTTACGGTGCTTTTTAGTTTCACTTTACAGTATAGAGTAACTTCAATATGTAGACACATGTTTTATCGTGTAACGTTATACGTTTAGAAGCCTCAATATTTGTTTTGTTGTGAGCTCCTCTGTGTCGTATTTGCTGTCTGGCTAAGCTAACTGCTAGCAGAGAGTTGACAACTACAAGCATTTACGATTCGCTGTTCATATCTCCCTTTTTCCTGAGAAGATCGAGATTTTATGGAAGTAAGGTGTTTAAAAATTAAACTTGCTTATGTGAATATCATGTTTTAGCTTTGAAATGTATCACTGGTTTGGTACTATTGCATTAATGTCAGTGATGCTTCACTGTTCACAAGGTTTATGCTCAAATAAAGCTGTTTTATTCTCTTTAAAGAGCAAAGGAATACTTTAAATGATGGTTTTCCTTTTAAGGAACCGAGATAACATTGGTGTGTGGTATTTCCTTCAGTGTTTATATTGTAACGCCCACTTATTTGGAGAGAGTACAGCAGGATCAGGGCTTTGTTGTAGTTAGTGGTGTAAACAGTGATTTTACACGCACTTTCTGGGTAAATGTCAGGACATGTAACAGTGTTACAGCGAAGTGCACACCTCTAAAAAGATCCTATATGCAAGGCATTACTTAGTGTTGATAACATGAGTTTTTTTCATAGGGTTTGATCAATTCCCTTGGCAAGGCATGGTGTTAGTCTATCTAGGGCACTGATCTTTACATTTAGACCAGGGGTTTTTAAACTGGGGCCCAAGGACCCCCAGGGGGCTGCAAAAGAATGCTGGGGGTCCATAGAAATGTTTACAGAAACGGGGGTTAAAAAAGGAATAAATACCGAAAATCAATAGGTTATAATAAAGGAGTAAGTAAATTTAATGAAATAAATAAAATTAAAATAGATTAAAATAAATGAGTAAATAGATGAATAAATCAATACAGTACTGTGATGAATAGTAAAAAGTAACAATGCAACTTAAAGGGTTAGTTCACCCCAAAATGAAAATTATCCTGTTATTTACCATCCTACTTTCTTCTTTCAGACGAATCCTATTGGAGTTATATTAAAATTGTCCTGGCTCTTCTAAGCTCTATCATTGCAGTCAGCAGGCGTTTCTGTTAAAACACGTAACATAAAGTTCACGAATCCATAAAAAAACGTGCCTCACATGACTCCGGGGGTGGGGGGGGGGCCTCTTCTTGCGAATCCATGCGTTTTTGTAAGAAAAAAATCCATATTTCAAACGTAATAATAAACACATCTCTCTCACTTCATCTAACTGTCATAAGTGGAAGCCCTTCCGGAGGATGACATCGGCGTTGCGTGATTAGTGACGAGTGCAGAGAGAGAAAAAAAACAAAACGCCGGTCACGAATTAGAAGCACAAAACGAGGATTTGTAAAGAAAAATGTAGCAGGATTTCGATATAAGCCAAGAGGAGATTGGTTTTCCTTTGGTAAATTAAGGAAACTTTGCTCCTATAAACAAACGTTGGTTTTTGCGAGACTCATGCATGCGCTGCGCCGGCGTCCTACGTCATCCGCCGGAAAGGCTGTCTCTCGTGAACGTGCATACGACAGATAGCGGAAGTTACACAAAACTAGGGCTGGGTATCGATTCAGATGCCCTGATTCGATTCGATTTCGATTCGCAAGCTCTCGATTTGATTCTTGATTCGATTCTCGATTTTTTTTTTTTAATTACATTCAGTGAATATAGTTTTAACACACATGTTATTGATATTTCTAAAAAAATGAACAGTAAACATCAGTTTACAAATGGTGAATTAATAATAAAAAATTGTTTTTTGTGTAGGGTCCTTTTTTAAAAACAAAAGTAGGGCCCTATAAAATGTTCGTCTTAATTTTTCTGGTAATCAGATGAAGGCATAAAATATTAATTTAATTTATCCTAATCAAATGAAAATTAAACCCCTTTATTTTTTGGCAAACAAAGTGCTGCACAACAGAGGTTTACTGTTAAAATGAAAAAGAAAACAAATGTGATTATTCCTTTAAAAATAAAGATTTATTAATATTTAGTAGTAGTAGTAGTAGCATTGTTGTTACATTGAGTCGTAAGACTGCTAAATAGTAATATTTATGACAGTTTCTGCACGTTAAATTAAACTTTTATTTTGACGGGTTTCTGTGGGGAACTTGCAGCTGCTGTGTATGTGATATGACGGTAATTTTCTCAAATTAAATGGTAAAATGCTAATGAAGTGACTCTCAGAGCAGCTGGAGATGATATTCGGGTGACATCTAACGTTAGTGGAGAAGACTAATGATAAGATTAACATTAATCAGATCTTGTTTTAAATGTTTGCTGAAATAAATACCGGAAAAGATTGATTCACGGCTTTTGAGAATCGATTTCGAATCGACGTAATTTAAAAAAAATGATTAATCGAAAAATCAGTTTTTTTGCCCAGCCCTACACAAAACTGTTCATATCGTTTTAAATATGGATTTTTTTTTTTTTTACAAAAACGCATCGATATGCTACAGGAGGCCTTTATTCACCCCATGGTGAAACATGGACTAATTTCCATTTTTGGGTGAACTGACCCTTTAATAATAACTAAATATTTAATTAATGTTTTGTAAAAAAAAAAAAAAACACACTGTATAAATGATATCTGTAAACAAGAAAGTATATAGATGCCTTTTAAATTTTTGAACGGATGTCACTCGCACAAGGATGATCATATTAGTGGCATTTAAAAGATTGAAAACCCCTGATTCAGACTAGTGAAAGTGGAGGGAAGAGCTGAAGTCAACAACAGCGGACTTTGATCTGCCTATCAGCAGTTGCTGATTTCAACCGATAAAGTCTGCGAAAGGTGCAGGTCCTTGAATAGATTTCTTCACTCCATTTCTGATCATCTCCAACATGTCTGCTTCCATATCACAGTATGATAATTAATGTTCTTAAAGCAGCGAAAAGTTATTGAGACAAATGCGCATGCATGGACAGGTCAAAGGCAGCAGATATTAATTCATATGGGTGGAGTGTTAAAAGCACGTCTGTGTGAGATGGATTAGTCCCACATGCAGATGTTGCAGGGTTGCAGATTGAATCCTCATGAGTAGGGTGAGTTTATGTTCATTCCTGCATTGAATTGTATTTATTTATTATTTATTTTCTTGCATTCCACATCTCAGTGCTCCACTAAACTGACTTGGACTTTATCATAGGATGATGTTTGAATACAAATAGGCACGGCAGATTACAAATCACGTTGTCATGGAAGCAACTTGAATAATAAACTCATAAATAATAACAAAAATGGATTTTTTTCACATGATTTCATGGTGGATGGATTTCATGTTGACTTCATTATAACTGGATCAAGCTGGGTTTCCATGCTTTTTCAGATGCTGCAAGATAAATAAGTAAGGTGTGGTTCAGTGCTCTTTGGAGCCGGAATTATTAAATGCAAAACCTTTGCTCCCTTGGAGTTGTCATTGGCATGATTGTTATACAGATTGTTATACAGCTGTGCCATTTCTTAATTATTGATTTAATTGTACTTCAAGGGATGTCTCCAAGTTATATTAATTTGTTATTTAAATAATATTAGATCTGTTGTCAGGTGACATTATAATGTTTTGATTAATCAGATGATCAGACTAATTAACCCCACTGTGATGTAAAACATGATAAAGTCCAAGGGGTGAATATTTTGTATTATTACTGTAGTTTATTCGCTAACGCACACATCCCTTACCAAATGACTGCAAAGCATTCTGTGCACTGCTGTGGTGGGGCTGTGGGAGGCAATGTGACTTGTGACCATTCACTGAACATAACCTGCTATTTTTATTTTTAGTCATCAAATACCTGCGTTTGAATGCAAGACTATTTGTCTGCTTTGTGAACCAATTTTGCACAAGGTCAGTCAACATTTGGTCTGTGTTTGGCTCAAATATTTGACCCCTACTGACTCATGCACAGTTTCCCCTGTTTGCCATCTGCACTTTTGTGTGACGCTGACTCATTATTTATATATAAAAAGGAACCACCTTTAGTAAAACTGATATATATTTGTTCTAGGAGAAGTGTGTTGCTAGATTTAGAGAATATTAAATGAAGTTCAATCAACAATAAAAAATCTTTCATAGTTTGCTCACCCCTGTGCCGTTCTTAAGGAGATGTCTAATGCAATTTCATTCATTAAAATCTGAATTCTGACATATTTAAATAGTTGGCTTCTCATGCTAAATGTGACCAAAGTCTCAAAAAACTAGTTGGATGTATAACGGAGTATTTCTGTGCCAAAAACACTCCTTCCGGGTTCGTACAAGTTTCAAATTTTTTTTTAAAGTATGGCCCTCTATGATGTCATAAAGGGTGGAATTCCTTGTATGGGCACTTGTCCAGGAAGAGCGTGCGCGCACACACACACACCAACCAAAGCGAGAACAGGAGCATGCCCATCAACATGCTTCATTTGTTAATTCGTTAGCCATTGGTAAATTAGGCTAATTCAAAGTTTTTGTTTCTGTTTTATTTATGTTGATATCATAGCTTGCAGACAATCACTACTCCAAAGCTTTGCATGGTCGTGACTCTTACTGCAATACTACAGGTACTTGAGATTAACATGAGATTGGAAGAAACTGTGTATGTTATGTCCACTGTGATTTACATAAGAAACAGGTGAAAGGAGATATTGGGCAGAATGTTCATGCTGCACTGTTTCAGACAATGTTTTTTTTTTCATGCTGCAAAAACATATCAAAAAGTTCCAAAATGCCCCAGCATTGTGTCATATTGAGTTGTCATTCACTAAACATCTTGCCTTCTCCCGCCACTTCAAAATAGAATTTAGATTTGTCCTTATTCATACTTTGTTTGTGAAACTTTCACTAGGTTTAACATTAGTGATGCCAAAATGCCGTTCCTTGCATCTCACAACCAATCGCAATGGGGCAATATAAAATATGAATTTATTTGAAAATTATGGCTTATATCTTGAATAACAATCATCTTACATTGAGATACTAGATCAATAATTTGTTACAGAATAACAAATTTACAGTATGAGATGTTAGATTAGCAATCTGTATATTTTACATTGTTTATTTGAAATGGTTGATCTATGTAATGCTCTGTTCTTTAATAATAGCAAAATCAGTATTGTCGGCACTAGTGTTGTCACGGTACTAAAATTTCAGTATTTGGTTTCAGCAATGCAGCGTGGCATGGAGTCGATCAGTCTGTGGCACTGCTCAGGTGTTATGAGAGCTCAGGTTGCTCTGATAGTGGCCTTCAGCTCATCTGCATTGTTGGGTCTGGTGTCTCTCATCTTCCTCTTGACAATACCCCATAGATTCTCTATGGGGTTCAGGTCAGGCGAGTTTGCTGGCCAATCAAGCACAGTAACACTATGGTCATTGAACCAGCTTTTGGTACCTTTGGCAGTGTGGGCAGGTGCCAAGTCCTGCTGGAAAATGAAATCAGCATCTCCATAAAGCTTGTCAACAGAAGGAAGCATGAAGTGCTCTAAAATTTCCTGGTAGATGGCTGCGTTGACTGTGGACTTCAGAAAACACAGTGGACCAACACCAGCAGATGACATGGCAGCCCAAATCATCACAGACTGTGGAAACTTCACACTGGACTTCAAGCAACATGGATTCTGTGCCTCTCCACTCTTCGTTCAGACTCTGGGACCTTGATTTCCAAATGAAATGTAAAATTTACTTTCATCTGAAAAGAGGACTTTGGACCACTGAGCACCAGTCCAGTTCTTTTTCTCCACAGCCCAGGTAAGATGCTTCTGACGTTGTCTCTGGTTCAGAAGTGGCTTGGTAGCCCTTTTCCTGAAGACGTCTGAGCGTGGTGACTCTTGATGCACTGACTCCAGCTTCAGTTCTCTCCTTGTGAAGCTCTCCCAAGTGTTTGGCTTTGCTTGACTGTGCACCTTTTCCTACCCAAATTCTTCCTTCCAGTCAACTTTGCATGTAATATGCTTTGATACAGCACTCTGTAAACAGCCACACCTTTCAGTAATGACCTTCTGTGACTTACCCTCTTTGTGGAGGGTGTCAATGTTCGTCTTCTGGATCATTGCCAAGTCCGCAGTCTTCCCCATTATTGTGGTTTTAAAGAACAAGAGATACCCAGCATTTATACTGTAGGGACGGTCATTTATTCAAACTCAAATGTAAATATTCTAATATTTTGAGATACTGATTTTTGACTTTCATGAGCTGTAAGCTCTAATCATCAAAATTAAAAGAAATAAACATTTGAAATATATCAGTCTGTGTGTAATGAATGAATATAATATACAAGTTTCACTTTTTGAATGGAATTAGTGAAATAAATCAACTTTTTGATATTCTAATTATATGACCAGCACCTGTATTTCTGGCACGATGTCTTTAAGATAAACTTATTTTGATTGGTTGCCATGAATACCTTTAAATTTCTGTGTGTAGCTATATGACATGACGCTGGTTTTATTCAAATGAAACGGTAAAATGCTCGTGAAGGGACTCTCAGAGCAGTTCTGTAGATGTTGTTTATGTATTTATGTCCTCATTGAGACGGCAGATGATGAAATCACCGCGAGCGTCACACGCGCTTCAGTTGGTAGTAAAAAAAAAAGAAAAAACTGCGCATCTCTGCCATTCATTCATTCATTCATTCACACAGAGACTCGCAGAACATGGGGGATTCATATTTGAATCGACTTTTGTGGCTTAATATTTACAGATACTAGTCCATGTCGCGATTTGAATTAAGTGTAATGACCTACTTTTGATTAATTCATCCAAACTTTGACAAATTCCGTGACATTCTGTGCTAAACTGTAAATTCCGTTTTTATAACTGGATTCCGAGATTCTGTCCGCGTTTTTTGCATCGCGGAAATCATAGTGCTGTACGCGTCAAGAACCGGGTTGACCGGGTACTCGGTACCACCGGTACTTAAAAAAAACCTGGTAACGTGACGTTTTAAATTTTTTAGTACCGACTTGGTATTGAAGTACCGGGTCTTTTGACGACACTAGTCGGCACCGATAGCGGCTACCCCAAGTTCAATTCCCGTCTCGGGGTCCTTTGCCAATCCCGCCCCCCTCTCTTCACCCAGTGCTTTCCTGTTTGCTCTCAACTGTCCTATCAAATAAAGGCAAAAAAGTACATAAATATAACTTAAAAAAATAAATATATAAATCATTCAGTATTTTAGTGACAATTTTCATTAAGAACTAGATAATTCTGAAATAAAACAACTACAGTGTGTTGCTCACAAAAAAAGCTTTAGAAGACTTTGAATATAGTGCACAAGTACTTTAGTAAAGTTTGAAAGTCCTTTGTCACTGTATGCTTGTGTTTTCTAGTTACGAGCAGCATAAATATTCTTTAAAATGTCTCCTTATGTGTTCCATGATCGAAAGCCATATATATGGCTATATGTTTCCTGTATATATTTGGTGAAGTATCCCTTTAATGGAGAAGGCGGCTACAGAACTGAATCTAGTAAAAACAGAAGTGGGTTTTTGTCAGTTAGGTGACGTGTTTTGACAGAAAGCTCAGGCCAGTTGGTTCTCATTAAGGAATAATTTGTTGCATCTGGAGGGCTGTTGGGTGGAGGCTGAATTTTGGCGTCCGTTGCGTGTGTGTGTTTCTAAAGGTGGGACGTTGCATCACTAGAGAGTCTGTTGAGGACACAAAAGCAGCGTTGTGCCCTGGTCATGTGATGCCTGTTCGGAAAGCTCTGACCATGTGATCCTGCCTCACAGAATGCTGAGTCGAACTTACAAACGCTGCCTCACCCTTGAGATGCGAGCATGATAGATAAAAAGACTGAGAAGGGAAAGATACAGAGCCATTAAAGAAGGAAGACGTAGAGAAACAGGTGTGGACGACAAAACAGGAAATGAAAGCAATAGAGTGCAACAACTCCACGGTGCAGACTGCGTGCAATTCTCTCATTTGGTCCTTACTCACTGTTTCCCTGATGGTGCTGTGGGGAAGGTTGCTGTCTTCTGCGGAGTCAGTTTGTTTTGAATGTGGAGATTTTGCAAGGACAAGAAGCAATGGCTGAAGTGGACCAGGAAAGTTTCCTAAGGAATTGGAATACATCTTGGAATGGAAGGGGAACACTGTGGAATTCCACAGCTGCACCAGGAACAATAGGTTGGAAACAGATGAATTGCTGCTTGAATTTCCTTGATGCTATCTAATAACATAGCTTGTGCTGAATTGAAACATACCCTTCAAGTAATAGTACACTCACGAAGCTATTCAGCCAGAAAGTGTAGATGATGAGTTATTGAAGGCTATATATATATATATATATATATGTGTGTGTATGATTTCTGTTTATTTAAGGAGCTGAAAATACAAGATAAGTTGTTCTTTAGCAGCGGTTATGGAGAAAGCTCTAATGGGGAAGCTGAAACTTGTCATTTTGTGATTTGCAGATAACATGATCCAGATGCATCTGTGAGGAAGTGTGTGTGTGTGTCACGTTGTTGCCACACCCCTATATGCCCCTGCACAGACTTTGTGATTGTGTTGCTGTGGCAATTGGGCAGGGAATTTATTAGAGCACTTTAACAATCTTTAGTGTCTGTTGCTATGGCGTCTTTATTTACTCTTTGTGATTAATGAGAGGAATAACAAACATCCATGCTGCCATGAAGACGTTTTCCAGAAAATTTCTAATTTTTTATGACTTTCTACTATGAACAGAGAATACAATAATGATGAAAGCGGATTAAAGCAATCTCCAAAAATTTGCAAAAAAGCACCAGAAATGTAGCCCATGCGACTTGCAATGTGAGCGGTTACACCATACGTGCCGTTATTTAAGTGTACATGAACATGAATGTGATTTGAGAGCTGCAGTGGAGGGGACGATTTGAAATAACTCCAATTTTGGTTCCAAACCAAACTGTATGACAACAGAAGACTTGAAGTGCATCTCAGTTTGCCGTATACATAATCCAAGTAGTGCGTTTACACTAATAATAATGTTAACAAGAAGTGCACTTCAAATATCCAGATGATATATCTATTTATTAAAAAAAAAAAACATTAAGTGTTGAATGTTTAATTACATAGAGGAAGGGAATAGGCTTCAGATTCTGACACAAACTAGCCATTCAAATGTCATGTGCTAGACAGTACATAGTACAGTTTAAGTGCATATTATCTACTGTCATTTGGTGCACAACTTTGAAATATAGCACACAAGTTGTATATGGTGATGAAATGAAATATCTTGGCCAAAAACAGATATTTTGGATAATTAAATTTTAACATTCAAATTTGATTGGACGCAAAGTAGCCTATTCTAAGGTTTTCTTAGTGATTACACTTGTTTTTTCCTCAGTTGGCATTATTTCACTAACATTTAAACTTTTAACATTTTTTTTAATCTTAAACATCAGATAACTAAAACACTAATTTTGAGAAATAGGAGAATGCATGTGAAATCTCATTGTAATACAAAAGAAGAAAAAAAATCATCACTGTTAGTTCATGCATAATTGCATGTTGTTGTTTTTTAAACATTTAACCTACGTAATGGTTTCCATTCACATTTACTCTTTCTGGAAACCTGAAATGGCACTTTAGGCTGATAATTCTCAGTGACTGGAATTATAATTCATTCCTAGTCATATGTCATTCTTTTATGGTGCTTTTTTTTTTTTTTGTAGAATGGCAAGAACATTCTGCCCAACCTCGTCTTTTCATTGATAAAAGAATGTTATACAGATTTGGAACAGCATGACAGTGTATAGATAATGAGAGAGCCTTAATTTTTAGTTGAACCATTTCTTTCATTTTCAGTGGTTTGAGCATGTGCATGTCACCACTGTATTGCGTCGCTCTGTCACTTTAGCTGTCTGGAGTGTGGTTGCAGTCACTCAATAATTTAGCTGCTAGACTGTCCCGCTGACGCTTCTTGTTTCTCTCCCATTCTTTTTTTTTTTTTCTTTTTTTTTTAAGATGATGATTTGAGAGACTTTTAATGTGTGAGGGTTTTTTTTTGCAGCAGTAGTTGTCATTTCAGCTCCACAAACCAAAGTATGTTGGCTGTTGCCATGGCCTCAGTGTTTCACAAGCAGGCTTCCTGTTTTGGTGTTCTGTTCCTTAGCAAGAGTGAGTTTCCTGTTGAACCAGACTTGGAGAACGGGGCAGCAGGTTGCTTTGGCTCTGAACTTGAGGTTCATGAATGTTTGAGATGTTATTTTTGCAGTGCTATTGATCTTTTTTTCACTTTGTCTTTTGTCTCTTATTCTGCTGTCTGACTGCAGTCCTGGAGTTTGCCACAGGGGTCAGTAGAGTGTGGGGTATGAGTCATGACGTCTGTGGTGCTTGTAGACAGTGGAGGAGCCGTGGTGGAGTATATTACAGCAGAGGACGACCATTTTACGGTAAGATTTTTACCACTACAAAATAATTTTTTAGCATATCTATCACTTTATATTACTTTGCTGCTAGTCTCACGTTAAAATGGCACATCCACAGTGTTCTTTCCCTGACAGTCTGATGTGCTCAAATATGGCAAGCTCCGATGTGATTGGCTGACATTACCATAATCTTGCACTGTCATATTTTTGACTATTGGCCTGAGGTTTGTTGACTGTATTGTTCTGGCAGGAACTTACTGAAGATCAGCCAATAAGATTAGAGCTTGCCAGAATCAGAAAGTGTGTGCCAGTGTACCAATTTATTCAACATTTTCCCGAGAGTTATATCCGGTTTTGTTTTTTTAAATCTGGGTGAACCCAAAGTTGTTACCAGCTTTAATTCAGTATTATGATGCATTTTAAACAGAATATTGAATGAGAAAACCGATGGAGTCTTGATTTTTAACTCACTTTCTTGGCATCTAATCATCAGAGAAGGAACACTATTCTAAAATGGAAGCAAATTTTCAGATTTTGACTAAAGGTTATGAAGAGAAACTTTTTTTTTTCTGCAAATTGCATGGATGAATTGTTCTCCACTAGACTATTTGTATAGGCTATTTACTGTTTTAATTTTAGTTTAAGTTTATCATCTTGACTTTTTATTAATTCAATTTTATTATTAATTCATTTGTCAGTTTTAGTAATTTTAGTATTTCAAGTTATTTCAGTTAGTTGCCAAGTATTTTACGTTTTTCATGTAATATTTGTATTTCATATTATTTCCCCTTTATTTCAGTTACTGAAAATTATTTGTGCGCTAACAGAGTAAATGAATTCTGATAGCATGTGTCTCATAAAAAAAGAAAATTGTTATTTGTATTGTGGTCAAGTTACATGTTGGTCAGAACATCTTTTCCTGTAAAAGTAGGCAGTTTTGCTCAGAATAAGCTGCAAAGTGGATCATGTGATGCCAATAGTAAAAATAACTAATTACTATTAATAAGTAAATCACTAATAACTATAAGGTTTCAATAATCTTCCTAAGCAGGGAAATATACACCACATTTGTGACCCTGGACCACAAAACCAGTCTTAAGTCCCTGGGGTATATTTGTAGCAATAGCCAAAAATACACTAATCAAAATTATTGATTTTTCTATTATGACAAAAATCATTAGGACATTAAGTAAAGATCTTGTTCCATGAAGATTTTTTGTAAATTTCCTACTGTAAATATATCTCAACTTAATTTTTGATTAGTAATATGCATTAAGAACTTAATTTGGACAACTTTAAAGGTGATTTTCTCAATATTTCTTTTTGCACCCTCAGATTCCAGATTTTCAAATAGTTGTATATCGGCCAAATATTGTCAGATCCTAACAAGCCATACATCCATGGACAGCTCATTTATTCGGCTTTCAGATGATGCATAAATCTCAATTTCGAAAAATGGACCCTTATGACTGGTTTTGTGGTCCAGGGTCACATTTATAAGATAATGACACAAGAACGATATCGTTGGAATCACTTTCAGAAAGATTTTTTTTCTAGCTGGTGAACAATAAAACAACGAAAGCCAATCTGCATCATGTGCTTATAATAAACAGAATGTTATAGTCCATTGGTGTGGATGCTAATATAGTTAGCATTATAGCCATGTTTGTAGTTATCCTGTGAAAGTCCCTTTAGTGTTTCAAAGAATTGTCCAACGTGTTCATTATAGTGTATTAAAACTTTACAGCAACTTTAGAAATTTTAATTCTTTAGAATGAATGTTTAGGAAGTTTATTTTGAGATTTCAAGTTTCTTCTTGTTCATGCAACCTCTGTTCTCCGTCTAGGAGGAGGGTGTGTATGAGGTTGAGGGAGAGATAGAGGGAGAGGTGGAAGGAGAGGTGGAGTACCCTGCGGTGATTGTGGAGCAGGTGCCCAGTGCACGGTTGGAGCAGGGCTTCGCTGCTCAGGTGCTGGTGTACGATGATGAGACCTACCTGATGCAGGGAGTTGCTGAGGAGCAGGAGGTGGAGACTGAAGTGCTAGAGACAGGTGAGAACACTGTTACAACAACTACTATTCTGTCTTTCTCAGCTGATTTTCACTCAACCTATACAAACACCTGGCTAGGAAATTTGAAGATAAAACCCTTTTGTGTTTCAACATCACTGCATGGAGACATACACAATGTTTAATGCAAGCACCCTAAATATAAATGCTCTGTTACACTACCTCATAGGCTTAGTCAGTTATAAACTCGGAAAGACTTTGATTTAATTAAATGAATCAAAGAGCAAAAGCGCTGCACTTTGTTCATTTAGATGCAAGCAGCTCATGATTCAGTGTTTTCAGGGTTCCATACTCATCTCTGCATGTGCTGCGAGTTTGGGTTGCTTATAGACTCTCTGCAGTTTTCCACCAAAATAAAAGCTCTGGCGTAATGTTAGAAAGGAATTACAACAGACATAAATACTAGTAATGTAATTTTACTGTTGTAAAATAAAATTATTTTTATCATTATTATTACATTAAATACTTGTTTTTTGATATTATTTTGCAGTAGTAATGTATCTATAGACTTATCATTTGAAAGATACTAGAATAATATCTTTTAAAAATAATTTATTATTATAGTAGTATAGCCGTAGTATTGTATGCTCATATTAATTGGGAGGGTTCTTTTTTTTTTGTCACATTCCTTTATAAAGGACCTGTATTTTAGATGCATTCTAATTATTGACACACATTTCATTTCAAATAAAAACGTTGTCTGCATAATTCGATATACATAAACTTCTAGCTATTCAAAACACATCTGTATTGAATTCCCCATCAAAGTGGCAGAAAAACCCTTTGCACACACTTTACCACAACTACCAGCCTTACTTAATGTGCTTTTGTTCACTTGAACAAAATGCTCTCTATTCCTGATTGCATGTTAAAATATTTTGAATCCTGTGATTTCCAGTAGTTGCTGTTGGCAGAGAAACTTTATGAAGCTGCTGTTTGTGAACATATGACTTGTAACCAGCATTATGCATTTGTAAAACTGAATCGCTCAATGAAAATACTTTATGGGTGGATGTTGATGGACATTAAACGCTACAGGGAGAGTAGACTATAATAGCAGCACATTGCTTTCTTGTGTCTCAGTTATGTTAATAGTTAGGTACCCTGGTTATTTTGGTGCTTGCAGACTATTTGTTATTATACGTTGTATATAGAATGCTATCCCTATGGTCCAGGATTTATGGGCTATTTAGTGATACATCATTTCAGAGGGTAACCACTTAAGCATGATTCTGCTAGAAAATCAACCATGTCGCCCAAAGATAGCTTTCTTGTTTTGGTTACAGTTACTATCAGCCAAACACAGGGCTATGCTTCTATTTTTACAACCAATTTCTGATCAAAATTGTCTTGTTATAGATATAGAATGTAAAAAAAAGTTCACCCCCTTCATTGTATGGGTAAAAAACAAGTAAATGGTCACACGTTTTTTTTTGTTTTATTTGTATTTTTTTTTTTAATTATTATTATCTCATCTCCTTCTGTGTTTCACTAAAGAAAGTAAGTAACAATGGTTAGGAGCTACATGAGGATGAGGGCGTATAAATTGTGTAGATTTGCCAAGGCCCTGTTTTATGATAAATCTCTACTGCCCTCTTGTGAGCACTCTTTGAAGTGTTGCGCAGAATATGGTTATTCGTCTCATAATACTTTTTGGAAGTATTATAACAATACTTATAATACTTAATACTGAAGTGTCACGTGACATCATAATACCACTGCCCCCTTATCATTCGTCCAGAAATATTTTATATTCTTTGATATCACAGTTACAAAAATGCCATAATAACATTAAGATGTTGAATTTGAAGATGCTTATAAAGAATGTCCCTCTGGATAAGAATGAAATACAAAATACGATGCAAAAAAGGGGAAATAAATGCACACGTTCGTGTCTATTTAGAAGAGTTTATATATATATATATATATATGATATAAGATGCTTTGAGATCATAGTTTAAAGTGCTTAAAAGACAAGATGTTTAAGAATATTTTTACTTCAGGTATGTGCCACTTGTTAATAAAATACAAAATAAGACGCATAAAAGAATATGGGAAAAGAAATGCACATATTTTCTGTTCAGAATAGTTCTTTTCAATTATTTATGTTTTAGATACTTTAGATGACAGTTGAAAGTTTAAAAAAAATGTTTAGGACAGCAAAACAAAAAAAATCTGAAGTTATTTTCACTAACTTCAATATATTTTCTTTGTAGAGGATTTTAGATTTCCCGTGTCTTACAATACGTATGTGCGTAATTTTAACTGCTATTTTAAATAATATTTTAAAAGTATTTTTTTTTTTGTTAATGCTTGTTGACGTAAATCGAACGTAACGCAGAGCGCGCGGAGGATTTCCTGTGTTTGGCGCGGAAGGATCTGTGCGCGCTGTTGAGTTTGTGGAGATTTCCTGTGGAGGCGGAGTGATACGCGAGTCGTGCGTCTCTAAACGCTTTCAATGCGAGTCAATGTGAATTCTGCACCTCTGGACGAAACATGGCGACGTCGCTGCATGATGGACCCGCTAACCAGCTCGATCTGCTTATCCGAGCAGGTAAAACGACCAAAGCGCTTGCTCAACCTCGCCAGCGTGGGTTTGTCTGGGGCGCAGCAGAGCGGTGCTCGCGCCGCAGCGCTGAGATCCGTGAAGTTGTGCTGTAAAGTAATGGAGGGCATTTCAGGAAGTGATCACCTTGGTTGGCAACCTGCATGGCGTTGCCTAATTTTCTTATCTGCTTTCTTGGAGTGCTGAAAAGTAGCGTGCAGGCGTGTGTGTTTTGTTATGCGTGAGCAGCGTGCACAGTGTTGAGTTTGCCCTGCGCTGAGGGCGTTTTTAAATATGGACTGTGTTAGAATAACGGGTTTCTCTGGAGGTGGTGCGCTGCTCTGAAACCAGGAAGTGGGAGAGATGTTGTCTTTCCTACGTCTTTGCCACGCTGTCTGGAGTCGGAAGGACACTGAGTTTTATTTTTAACTCTGAAATCCAGTTTGCTAAAATGTGAATTTTAGCTAATCTATTGAGTGGATTATATATTTCATAAAATAGCGCCTGAGAGCTTTACGTTTAACGATTGGTTTATTTTGATGCCTCATCGTCAAAGGAAATGTGGCATATCGGGTGAAAAAACACACGCTGAGCAACTACATTATAACCGCATTGTAATTTATTAATAATGTTAAGACGTATGTCGAAAACATTGAGTTTGAGTAATAAAATCCATGTTTGCTTCATGTCGCAGATGTCCCGTTATCTAAACGTGGTCGCACTGCTTTCTGCACATTTCAGCGCTGAATGTTAAGCTCAGTGAGCAACATTTATCGCTTAATTATTCCTTTAAATGTCACACTGTCTTTTTAGGACCAGAAAGGTGTTGCTGTAAAAGTGTCGAGTGGATATTTGACTTTTTTTCCTTTTAATGTTTAGATTTTAGAGCTAATTTGATGGCGGAAGCATTGTTATTCCACTGGGCTGTCTACATTTTGAGTGACGGCGCTTGTTGTCCAATAGTATTGGCGTCGCGTTCGAAATCCTACACCTGACCAATCGTCTTGCCGTTTTCTTGGGGCGTTGATCAGAGAAGAGGCCAATCAGATTCGGGGCGGGGATTGAGTGGCAGGAAGCACGGAGAGCGTCTTCAGAAAGAACTGGAGGGAAAGCTCTGACGACTGTAAACACGGAAGTGAGGAGGGACAGCACTACTTTCTAGTGGACCGCTATTTTAGTGACAGAAAAATAGTACCACAATATAAAGTCTTCTGTACTGGTTGTTTACGATTTGCCGAATTATTGCTAATAATAATGTATTTATTATTATATGAACAGCAGCAATGACGTTATTAGATATTTATAGCAGCTGTTGTAGTGTTATGTGAATTTTCATTACTTGTTCTTATCGGCAGAAGTTTTTTTTTTTAAATTAATTTAAATTAATTTATTTGTTTAAAGAGCTTTTAGTATTGTTTTGACTTTTTTTCGAGTTTTAACATTTTTGTGTTTAGGTTTTTATTTTAGTTTATTCTTGGATAAAAACATACTTCTGAAGAAGTTGTTTGGCCTCTTTAAGGAATATTTAAATCATAAATAGTCAACAGTTATCATCCTCGTGTTCTTCCAAAAATTATGGTATGGAACAACATGAGGGTGATTAAATTCTGTAATATATTTTGTGTGTTAACTATCATTTTAAATCTATATCCATGAGGACTGAAAGATATAACACTTGTGGTTCAAAACAAATGTTATACTTTTTTTTTTTTTTTTTCTGTTTTATAGTAATTGTTTGAAAGCAGGCCCCTTATATTAACTTTGCAGTGTGTAATCATGTACACCATAAGTTTTTTTTGTTTTAATATCTGCACTTTGATTTGTGTCCTGTCTCCAAGGGCAGATCTGTCTGAATACAGGAAGTAAATGCATGCCGGGTCACCCATTCTAGAGGACACTGTGTGTGTATGTGTTTATTACTGGGACTGCCTAAAGATAGCCCCTGTGTGCAGCAATAGACACGCATAGCCAAACATGGGCAGGCTCAGGTTGTAATGGGAGTTGAGTGATGGCTTGGATGGACTGGCACAGGTGCTAATGGCTCTGGATGTTAACGTCAAAGAGAGCAGGGCTGGAGGTTCTGCCCTATGTATGCATGAACTGCTTGTCTGAGATCAGCCTCTCCGCACCTGTTTCTAAATAAGTGCGTCCAAGGAAGTGACTTGTCAGTTAGCAGATGCTTTTATCCAAACTGTCTTAGAGCATACTAATTGGGCTTTGAGTAGACTGATTGCAGGTATGACACCCCTGGATCTATTTAGGCGCAAAGGCAGAATCTCAAGAAGGCTATAGTTAAGAGGTTGCACTTTTGTATTAATAGGTCCTTATGGGATTTACATATAATGTTCTCTCTTAACCATTTGTGTTGGTTATATTTAGTGATTCCTTGTTAGAGTGCTCAACTTGCATTGTCTGTCACTCATGTCAACTCTTTAACTTCTGATTATTTGCAGTGACAAAGTGACTGGAAGTAATATAGTTTCAGTGTTAACTACTCTTTAACTGTAGTAGCGTTTTAAAGCTCTTAAGTACCATATTAAAGTGTCAATCACACACTTGATTTAGTTTCCATACTAAATGGATGTCAATAAAATAATTTGTTCAACCATAAAGTAAAAAAAAAAAAAAAAAAATATATATATATATATATGTCTATTTAATTAAAAAAGTCAGTGAACTTTTTTAAAACATTTTTTATTATTCTTTATAGCCATTGCTAGACCAGTTTTCTTGTCACCCATGCATAAACATGTCACACACTCTGGGGATTGATTGTGATCCCCCCCCCTTTTTTTTTCTCTTCCTTTTTTTTTTTTATGTTATGGTATTGAGTAACTATGAATGCACATTTTCCACCCACTAGCACCCTCTATTGTCAGTTAAGTGTACAGCTATTCAATTTGAAACATGAGGTTGCTTATGTACCAGCAGTCCAGTGCATGGGGCATTTTATAATTACACTACTGTTCAAAAATTTAGGTTGGGAAGATTAAAAAATAATAAAACTTTTATTTGGCAATGGTGCATTCAGTTGATCAAAAGTAACACCATTTATAAATTTACAAAAGATGACTTTTTCTGAAAATGTATCTCTTCATTGAGAGGAATAAATGACATTTTAGAGTACATTAATGTTGAAAACATTGTTTTTACATTAAAAACAGTAATAGTGTGAACTATTATTACAGTGTATTTTTGTCTTTAAAAAGTTTTTTGTGTCTTCTGTCTGTTGCAGTGGAAGCATCAGTTCATGGCTCTGTTCAATGCTCTGACAAAACCATCGAGGCTGCTGAAGCTCTTCTACACATGGACTCTCCCTCCAGCTTGCGTGGAGACCGGAGCCCAGGTGAGCACTGCTCTCTCACTTCTAGCTTTCACATCACAAAAAACATGAGACTGTAGATAGCCACACTGTGGGTAAAACATGATTTAAATTTTTTTTTTTTTCTGTTGTGTAGAGGTATTTGTGCCTCCATGTGTCAACACTTCGGAGTTCCTGCATGCTGCCATGCGACCTGATGTGCTGACAGAGACAGTGGTGGAGGTCAGCACAGAGGACTCGGAGCCCATGGAGGTGGTTACGGTTCTTCAGGAGCCGGAGATGCTGGAGACGGAACCCACCAAAAGAAGGAAATGTGAGAACATGAACACTGGCAAAGGCAATATTCAGATTATTTTTTTTTAGTTAAATGGGATGTCTGTGAATATATTCTGTTAACTTTATATTTATTTATTTATACATTTATTTGAATTTTTAAGTTAAACTTTTAACTGTCGTTTGTCTAATCTTTTCAGCTGGGCGGAAACCCAAACCCCACCACATTTCAAACGGATCTCCAGACCTGGGCATCAAGAAGAAGTCTAGAGAAGGGAAAGGTATGTCTCATACATTCAGTGTTATATGCATGATGTGCATAATCAGTAGGTGAAGAAACATCTGGGTCATATTTAACTGCAAAATCATAAAGGAAATGTACTGTAATCCAATCTTTTTCTCATTACTTTGATGTATTTCTGTTGTACATTGTATACATCATAGTATTTGTTGTACTCAATTTTGGGTAATTTGGGTAATCATTACTTTAGAGAGCAAACAGATAACTCCAAAAATAGTGTTTTTTTTATGTTATTGTCTTAGTCAGCTGTATTATTTAGTTTTTTTTTTTTTTTAACCTACTCAAAATAACTCAACTGCAGTTTGATTGAGATTTATTGGAATGCACAGTTTTTTTTTGTTTTTACTTTAATAGCAATGAAAATAACCTATTCATTGCCATTAAAGTGAAATTACTGAACCTACACAGGTATTTGTAACATCCATGGTAATATTTATTTTATTTTTAAATGGAACCTATGAAGTTATAATACCTAAATTCAGTTTTTACATCTGTTGTGTTTTGTTGGAGTGTCAGTGGCTGTTTATTTGCAAGTATTAATCAGTTGAACTTTTGTGATATTTGTTTTCTTACAGGAAGTACATACCTGTGGGAGTTCCTGTTGGACCTGCTGCAGGATAAGAACACCTGTCCCAGATACATTAAGTGGACACAGAGGGAGAAGGGCATCTTCAAACTAGTGGACTCCAAAGCTGTGTCAAAGCTTTGGGGCAAACACAAGAACAAACCAGACATGAACTATGAAACCATGGGCAGAGCTCTCAGGTGAGGAGCTTGTGTGTGCAAACACCATAAGACGACTTTTTCCAACACGTTTTGCAATGCTAGCCATTGGTATCCATAACTAGAACTAACTTTTCTAATGTTGTATTTTTCTTTGTTTCTATCTCAGGTATTACTATCAGAGAGGCATCTTGGCTAAAGTAGAGGGTCAGAGGTTGGTGTATCAGTTTAAGGAAATGCCTAAAGACATTGTCGTCATCGATGACGATAAGTGCGACCCTGGCGACGACGTAATCGGAGAAAAGACCTACGAGCGCGTCCCTCCCTCATCTGACACTCTATTAGCAACTGACCTCTCCAAAACCCCTGCCATCTTGAGAGGGGGCGGTAGGACTATGATCCATCCCGGTTCCCCAAAAGCTAAAGCTGCGCTCACTGCAACTCCTGTTCAGCGCATTGTAACGGTCTCTACGTCAATGGATCCATCGCAGCCGTCCCATGCCACCATTATCCCCAATGCCCCCAGGTAACCAGTCTTAAATTTGTGTAAAAAAAAAAAATTTTTTTCGACTGTTATGTTTTAAAACATTATCTTGTGTCCAGGACTGTGCGGGTTGCTATGCAAGTGCCGGTCGTAATGACAAACTCCTTGGGACAGAAGATCTCCACGGTGGCTGTGCAGTCAGCGAACTCTTCAATCTTCACTACAGCACCCACCAACACCGGCTCAGCAACTGGTGCGAACGCACCCAAAGTCCTAATCCAAACCATGCCAACGATGGTTCCCGCCACGGCTGAGAACGGTGACAAGATCACAGTCCAGCTCGCTAAGATAATCACCATCCCCGCAACCCAGCTCACGCAGTGCCAGCTACAGGCCAAACCGGGCACCCCAACAGGCATCAATCTGATGGGCACCCCCCTCGCCGTCCGAGCCCTTGCACCCATGTCTATGGCGTCAGGGGCGCAGGTGGTCAGATTGGCAGTTCCAGCCCAGCAGAGTCCAGCTCAGGTGAAGACGCAGGTCCCCGTTTCAATCCAGACGCAAACTCAAGTCCCAATCTCCGTTCAGACGACATCTACTCCGTGTCAGTTCCAGTTCAGATCCAGATTCATCAGAGCCAGCTTTCTCCGAAAGCAAAAAGCCCAGAGTCGAAACCTGACAGCACTTCAGCAGAACAGCCTGAGCAGGACAATCCCACACAGGAAGCAGCAGCAGTGGTTGTAGAGGAAGGTTCAAATCCACAGTCTGAAGCAGAGAGCTGAAGAGTGATGCCTTTAGTCAGTCATGAACAATAATAAATGAACTTATATTCCCCAGATACCATTCAGTCACATTCTGAGAGTACAAACTGGAGATTTGTTGACTTGTACAGTTTTGGAATTCAATTGTGGTTTCATTTTATATATTAAAAAAAAAAAAAAAATCAGGCGAAGACCACAATTCTCACATCATGTGGATTAAATATGGATGTCCATCATTTCAATTGAGTTGTTAAGGGGACCAATGTAAAGGACACTACATTTCTCATTTTTTAAAACTTTTTTTTTTAAATCTAACTTTGACACTAATAACATCTAAGCAGAACACTAAGGAGTGAGTAGTTGAAGTAGTCAAGTATGTGAACCTTTGAGGGAGGATAAATTCAACTTTTTATAACTTTTTTTCTTTAACATTTAAATTGCAAGGCAAAACCAGCAGTTTCTTTTGACGATCACTGTGAGCGCATGCTTCTGCCTGTGTTTCACAGGAACGGGTCGATTCTCCCTCCTCCTCTACTAAGGGAAGAAATGGACTTTGTATATATGAATTATACAGTTTACTGAATTTTTAAACAATGCAGCCTTAGAACAGTTTTGTTTTTGTCGTTATTCTTTTAAGTCAAGCTTATTAAGCTTTTGTGTTATGCTCATGTTTTGTTTGATGTTTTTCTTTTCCCTCACACATTGTACCAAGCACAGTATTATTGGCAAGCAAACTGCAAAGCATTTTTGCATTCTCGTCTCAATCAACCAGATGAAAAAAAAAAAGACCATACTGATTAGGTGTAAGTAAATCTGGATCCAAATCCTGGAATGATGCCAATCCCCCCCCCCAAAAAGGTCAATCATCAGCATGCATTCTCACGTCAAATACATTTGTTGCGCATTTTTCTTTTGATTTTATTAGTCCTTAAAGAGGGAGAACAAGATGTTTGTGTTCAGAATAATCTAGTTTGTATATTCAACATTTGAAGTATATTCTATTTTGTTGTACTCTTGTTTCAAAGTGTACTCAAGTAGATTTTACTCAAATACAAAAATATTCCTGAATTTGAGTGGTGTTGTTTTTGATACATCTGTGTCAGCTGCAGAGCTGTTTTGTTTGTTGCATCTTAGGTCGCTATTTCATGATCGCCAACAAATGACAACTTAGAAAGATTTGAGCTTTAGATGCATTGAAATATTTGAACATTTACTGCTAGACCGCTTGCAACCGCCAGGCTAAATGTGATTTATTCTAATCTAAACTAGATTAAAAACGGGGAATTACCAATATTTTTCCACTAAAACATTATTCTTTGAAAACTGTGTAATGTTTATGTGCATATTCATATATCAATTTTACAATAAATGGAGGCTAACTGCTGCTTCACAACCAATTTTTTAAGTTCCGGGCTGGTTGCATAAACTGTTAAGACTGTGTTTTTAGTGCTGACTAACTAGCAGTTATTCAGCAGTCTTACTTTTTGTATTCAAATTAGACCAGTCTAAGTATTACAAATTAACTGACTTGCTAATAAGATTAGCCTAACCATTTTATGCAACTGGCCACTAGGTGCTAAAATGAAACAATCCTATCCAAATGTCAGAGAAAAATATGGCTTTAGGGGACTTACAGCTGACCTTTTTTATCCTAGGAGATAGAAACTAGGAAAAACAACATATAATACCACTGATAATAAAAATCTAATTCTTAAAATGCCAGCAGAGTCAAAGAGACAAAATAAAACAAACTGAAGCACAAGAAAATTATAAAAACAGGACAGAAAAAACAACTGCACAGTAAAAATCAAACCGGCAGAAAATCTGACCAGACTAAAAACAGCCAGATCTAGTGTGAACAGCCTAAAGCCAGATAGTCCTTGCCAGCAAAAGGCGGCAAGTTAGGCTCCGAGGGCACCGAAAATGAGGCAGAAACAGAGCAACACTTCACTTCATACACCCACACAAAATATGAGCACATGCTTTACTGGTTTTGCATTCTAGCAAGAGATTTAAATGGAAATCTAGTCATTACGTCATTGTGCTACAGTTGAGATGGTCCTCACTGCAGAACACAAGAATCAAGGGGGCATGGTTGGATCCGGATCCAACTCCTCCCAACTTACATATACCTAAACCTACCTGTCTCCACCCCCTGATCCCTAAACCCACCACCAGATGTGGATCCAACCACGCCCCCTGGATCTTGTGTTCTGCAGTGAGGGGCTACTGCTACAGTCTGCAGCTAGAAGCTGTATTTCTTGGCTGTGTAGTTGCAGTTATATATTCAGCCACGAGGGGGTAGTGTGTTTACTAGATGTGTTTAAGGTTACATTTGTTGTGTGATCTGGGGCCTGTTTCATAAAACAAGTTTACCAAATAAGCCAGGCTTGTTTCAGTTAGTCCAATTTATTTTGGACTAAATCAACTGAAAATAAATCAGACTAACTGAAATAAACCTGGCTTATTTGGTAAATTTGTCGCCCCTGGTGAGAAACTTGACCTTTCCACACAGACACGCTACACCACAATCTCTTAAAGCTCCTCAAGACATACCGTTCAGGTTTCACTCTTGGATTTTAATAGTTAACTAAAACTAAACCCATTAAAACCATTATCGTTACTTAGAATAAAATTCATGTTCAAATAAAATATAATTTTCTAAACTTATTTTAAGTTGCCAATAAGGGATGGAGTTGCAACCTCTTTCTGTAATGGTCTTTACAGCTACCAAAAAAAAAAAAAAAGGAAGGAAAGAAAAAAAAGAAAAAGGCAATTTATAATTAGCTCATAAAATTGTTTAACCCTACAGGAAGTAATAATGCATGACTATACAATTAAGAGCTCAGGTGACAGGTACTGATAGTTTAACTGTCTGAAATTAATTATGTAGACTCTGGTGAAACTAGCTGTGAAATGACCATTGTGAGGATGTTCCACAAAGGAAATGATTCATTAATAAGAGAAGTGAAAAAAGACTGTTACATTATATGCAGAATTTGATACCCTCCCAAACATGCTTTATTTTCATCAATATGAAATACCACAATGCAACAGTTTTATTTGTGCACACGGTCATGATATTACCAACAATGAGAACAAAAAAATATTCCCAGCATGATTTTTTTTTTTTTGTCATATATTAGGAATAAAAAAAAGTAACATTTTGCTTTTAAACATACATTCTCAAAGTCAGGAACATACAAGAGCTTAAAAGGAATAACATCACACAAAACTGAATATTGTGCTAGCATTTACTCACCCTTATGTCTTTCCAAACCTTTATGACTTACTTTCCTCTGTGGAACACTAAAGGAGATATTTAAGCTAATGTCCAAGCTGCTCTTTTCCATAAAACAACGACGGTGAGCTCCACAGGAATAGTCCACATGACTATAGTATGATTTAGAGCTGCAAGATTCTGGATAAATTGAGAACCACGATTTTTTGTCTCAAATAGAGTTCACGATCCTCCCACGATTCTGAACTAAACAAAATAATGTGACAAAATATTATTGCTCTGCAGCGAAGATTTAAATCACACAGATCTGAATGATCCAGTATGATTTTTTTCAAAGGTTTAACAGACACGGGTGAATTTCTGTCATTTAAAAATTGGATTGCATGGGTGTTTGAATCGAGATCGCGATCTTTTAATGATTAATCGTGCAGCTCTAGTATGATTATATTTCTTAAGCCATGCTATAGCTTTGTGTGAAGAACAGACTGCTATTTAAGTTACTTCTTGAAAATAATCCATCCATTGTAGCTCCCTAAAGTCTATTAATGTCAAACCTGATGTGACAAGTCTTGAGGCAACACTTTGGATTTCACACAAAGCTGTCGTATTGTATGAACAAACTGTACTTTGTACTGTACAGACTACTGTGACAGTGATTTGCATGCTTCGTGAAGGTTTTATTGCACTGGATTGTCTATGAAGATGAAAATAAATCTTTAAAGAAAGTGAAACAGAGGTGAGTAAATGAAGACAGCATTTTCATTTCTGTGTTCCTTTCGGAATAAACTGACTGAACCATTAATTAGGTCATGAACAATGCAAAATATGTTGAAATACTGTGCCAACACAAGTCTCGACTTGTGGTAATTGTCTTTTGGGAAATAACTAGCACGTCTGTAATTATTGGGGAACAAGCGTTGGCTCCTTAAAGCTGAAGTCACAGACGAGCGAGAGGTGATCTGAAGCGTAGTTATAGGAAGGAAGCCTATTGGGTCCAATTTGTTCGGCTGTAGGCAAGTCCAGAACCGCATTAACATCAAACGCTCTGTGCGAATACCACACATAATCCAGCGTGTGGCAGCTCTCGCCACTGGGCCGGATCTTCCACGTTGTGTAAGGAGGCTCGGTTTTCCCATCTGTACTCAAATGCTTATATGCACTGTCCAATCCCAGACTAGATGTTGCGAAATTCCTATAGACGTCTTCTGACGGCTCGGCATTAAAATCGCCACATACGATCAGAGGAACGTCGGTGTCTGTTTTTTCTTCGGTCTCGATTCTCTGTGCAACATTTTGTAGGTTCCGTAGCAGATCCGAGCCCTGCGCGCTGCGTAGGACCTCCCAACCACTCCGTGCCTTCAGGTGCGTCACCGCAACACAAAAGGCATGTTCTGTTGCTCGGCAGCGTAGAGTTGCGATGATCGCCACCTGATTGGTCTTCAACATCATGGCGGACAGTCGTAGGTGTGTTGTGTTTAGTGACTGGAAGCGTTTGTGATTGAAAAACAGAGCACAGCCGTCTGGACCATTGTTGTTCTCCACATCCAAACATGGAGACCACGGTTTGGGGCAGAAACTGCTCTGGTAACCCAAACTTGCCAAGACAGGCTGAAACATGTCAAAGTAGTGATCAACTTCCTGTAGGCAAATGATGTCAGGTCTGTAGGTTAGGATCTCCTGCAGGATCAAATACTTCCTTTCAGACCAGTTTAGAGCATCCATGGGACACTGCACAAAACTGTCCATGCCTTCACCTAATGCTGCAATAGGACAGAGAGAAGTTGAGAAAAAATTGTTTATTTTTTTATTTATTTTAAAAAAATGGTTTAAATAAAAATGACTGTAAATCATCCCAACTGAAGAAATTCCAAACATTTAGAACTTAAAGTAACCTTTTCTTTTACAATTTGTGAAAAAAAAATCATCTTGTGACAGTTTTTAAATATCATTGAAATATTCTTAGTTTTATCAATATTTATTGAATAAGTTTTAATATCTTCTGTTTTCAATTTAAAGTTTTAGTAATTGTTTAATTATTTTTAACAACAACGTTTCATAAAGACTAAGTTTTTTAGTTTTAGTTATATTTTTATATTTTAAACAAAACGAAAATGAGAGAAATCTGCCTTGTTTTTTAATAAATATTTTATTTTTAGTTACAATTTGTGTAACTAACCATTTTTAAAAATGGTTTAGTTTGAGTTAACTATAATAACCCTGCCTTAATTCATAAAGGATAATATAAATTTATCAAAGTGACAAAAAAACAAACATTTTTTTTAACAAAAATCACATCAATTCTGCTCCTTTGAACTTAGTATTAAAATCAAAGAATCCTGAAAGTAACAGTTTCCACAAAAAAAAAAAAAGCACATTATTGTTCTCGACATTTATAATGATATGATTTTTTTTTTCTTGAGTTCCAAATCAGTATATCAGAATGATTTCTGAAGAATCATGGGACCCTGAAGACCGGAGTAATGGCTGCTGAATTCTCAGCTTTGCAATCACAGGAATAAATTACATTTTAAAATATATTAAAATAGAAAACGGTAATTAAAATTTTTATTATTTCACAATTTTACTATTTTTACTGTATTTTTGATCAAATAAATGCAGCCTTGTTAAGCATAAGAGACTCCTTTTCAAAAAGTCTAACAATAGACCTTTTTTATTTATTTATTTAACCAGGAAAGTACCTTACATTTTTTCATAGTAGTGTATGATTTTAAATATAAGTCATACGCCATTCAGTGTCATTTCTTTATGAAGATGAAGATTTATACCTTGTGCAAGTACATTCCACTGCATAACTCTGATCGTCTGCCTGCCGTCTCCATGCCCAGTCTGAACGAAAGCTCTCTGCAGCTGGGCTGGCCGGTTTCTCAAAACATCTCTACATTCCCGCAACAGCTCCAAAGGGTCCGCCGGGTCTTGATCCAGATCCAGATCGTTACTTGGATTGTAAGTGGAGTCACACGGGTGAGGGAGAGCAGGTCTGCTGACAGTCTTAGCCAGGGCACTGTAGAGACTGCTAGTGCTGCTGCCCATGGAACATGCTGAAAGAAACAAACCAACAACCAGGATCAGGATCTTTCAGGATCTTTTTAGATTTTTTTTTTTCTCCAGAATTCTAATCACCAACTCTCTTTAAAAATATAATAAAATAAAGAACAACACCTGTCGCGTTGCTGCAAATAGCAGTCAGTGTGAACACACCTTTTCAATGAGTTGTGCTGAACTAAATCAGGGTTTGCCACCTATTTCCACTTTAACATTCTATCCCGTTTCTTCTTCAAATGGGACAAGCAAACACATGGTTAATTCATTTATACTGAGAGCAGCAAGTAGGACCGGCCAGACGGGAGTTGTATAAAGCACGTCACACCCAGAGCTGAGAGGCATTCATGCATGTAATAGCTCCATTGATCTCAAGGTCTCGGCAACATAAAAGTTCACAGGTGTAGACTTCTTCACTTCAAATGAATGTCCTGGTTGGCTACACCAGAGCTTTCTGTTGGTCTGTAGGTTCCTGGTAATCCATCTTGACCTTAAACAACTAAACATGCCTTGATTGGGGGGGTTGCTGCTCAATGTTGCTAAATGAGCCAATTTAACCATATCATAATCTTTAATGGCACTTGAATACATCCCAATGTGTGACTAAATAAAATTAATAAAATAATTGCTATAGTAATTGTACAAAATAATGAATGATTTTAATGATAAATATATATATTTTTTTATTATAAATCACTTTTATTCTTTCAATTATTTTAGTTATTCTTTTGCGCTGACACTCATCAGCACAAATGTAGCATCTGTTAAGAACACCATTGTAGAAATTAGATATCAACATGACGGCCTTCACAGTGCAACCTGCTCCATGTAAAATAAAGCAGCTTTTACTGGAGTCTTCATGTCATGTTGTTCTACTGTTCAAAAGTTTAGGGTCAGTATGATAAGAAATTCATATTTTTTATTTAGAAAGGATACGTTAAATTGATAAAGATGTATGTTGTTAAAAAGATTTCCATTTTGAATAAATTCTGTTTTTTTGAATTTTTTATTCATCATAGAATCCTGAGAAGAAAAAAAAAACACACTGCACAACCGTTTCCAACATTAATAATAAATCAGCATATTAGAATGATTTCTAAAAGATCATGTGATACTGAAGACTGTAGTAGTGGCTAATGAAAATTCAGCTTTGCCACCACAGGAATAAATTATATTTAAAGTATATTAAAATCGAAAGCCATTATTTTAAATTGTAATAACACTTCACAATATTATTGCATTTTTGATCATGAAATACATGCAGCCTTAATGAGCATGAGACCCTTCTTAAAAAAAAAAAAAAAAAAAAAATTAAAATAAAAACATTAAAAATTTTACTGATCCCAAACAATTCAACAGTAGTGTGTGTGTGTGTCAACGTACCATGGTATTGCTATTTGATACCATCACTGCATCATGGTATCAACATAGTACTTGTTTGTAAAGTAGGCTACACACAGTTTTAAATAACACTATTCACTTCTAATCTAAAAATTGTCCACTTATGACTTTAATATATTATTTTGGGTTCACCTCAAGTCCTCAAAACACAACTGGAGTTAAAGCCAAGTGGCACAGATAGAAAGCTAAACATTAAAATGATCTAACTAACCAATAAAAATGACATTTATCATTAGAACTAGAGGAATCTTACCAACAACCTCCATGATTTCAGGTCTGGATTTCGAGTCTGTATTACAGCAGCGTGTGTGTTTAGTTGTAAGGTTGTGTGAGCGATGTTCAGCAGAAATGCACAACTGGCTGCGTGTATTAAACTGCTTCTAACAGAATGAGATTACAGACTTGAGACGTCAGAAGACCATATGGACGCACACACACACACACAGAGTACACAGGTCAGAAGGGTGGCCCAGGGTACATAAAGCAACCATGTCACCACATACGCATTTAGTACCAAAGCAAAATGCTGACTTCAATATTTTTCTTGCAAAAGTGTGATAACATATGGTGTAATTCGTTTGATGGCGAGTGTGATTTGGTATTCAGGAAGTTGGGCAATGTTACAGCGTTAGCGGTTTGTACATTCAATAATCTGTAGCAACAGTCACCTAACTTTTGGCACGCATTTGATTTTACTACATCAGCATGTGATTATGATATGCTTAAAAAGAAAAAAAAAAAAAACACAATGTTGATTTAATCATTCTAATGTGTTTATCACATTTTTGCCACATGTTGCTTAAAAGGGATCATTTCAAATCTCTGACATAATGTACCATGGTTGAATAAATGTTTGAGGTCAGTATAAGCATTTCATTTATTTATTTTTTTACTTTTATTCAGCAAGGACACATTGAACTGATTGAAAGGTGACAGTAAAGACATTGATAATGCTACAAAAGAATGAAAAATGAATGTTGCGTTACATTTCTATTCATCATAGAGTCCTCCAAAATGTATCAAAAGTAAAAATTGTAATAGTATTTCTCACTATTGGTTTTACTGTATTTTTCCCCCCACCAAATAAATGCAGTCTTGGTGAGCATAATAGACTTCTTTCAAAAATATTTAAAAAGCTTACTGACCCCAAACGTTTCAATGGCCTTTTTGTTTTTTGTATTCTGGTTCCCATGGGAAAAGTAGAAATATAGGCCTAAACAAATTTAAGAGTTGTGATTTACAGGCCTGGAAAAGCCATGGAAATTAGCCTAATAAAATATTTAAAAGTCACAGACATTACATAGTGAACACATTTTTGTAGTTGTACAGCCAGAATGGCTGGATTTTTTTCTTAAACATAACCTTTAAACAGTTTTTTTGGAATGGAAATAGAATGGTATGTGAATATGGTCCTATATGGATTCAGTATATCAAATTACCACAACACTGCAATTTAACACCATCACTCCACCATGGTACTGCCAGAATGTAAGGGAGTATCATATCTTTCTGCACAATATTGTGCTAATACACCTCAGTGTCACTCAACATTAAGTTTGAGGTCATGCTTAAAAGTCACCGATCAAAAATAGCTTCATCCACACAAACAGAATGTGGGGAAGTACAGCAACACTATTATTACAGATGAAGGGCTAGATCGATACGACTCTACTAAAGGGTTAACATGGCACTGTAAGAAAAAGGTCCACCCCATGCATGTTGTAATAAATTAAGATATCGTCTCTTATCTCCTTCTAGCTTCATTCATGAGATTAATCAGATCTCCTGCAGTTTGACTCCTAGTTAACCTGCTTATCTGTGCCATAAAAGAAGCTGTTAATTGTAAGTGACAGCTGAAGCGGTCATGAGAAATCATACGAGAAGATATAATGGCATTTGTGTTTCAGAGTACATGAAGTACCTGTCTGTACTTCATGCGTATTCACTTTCATAAAGTCACGAAAAGACTATGGCTGCATACCTAACTATACAGTAGGTGAAAAACAGTATGGGAAAGAGTAGTATGTCAGAATTCAAAGTATTCATAAAACAGTAGGTGAAACGTGCCTGGAGGAGCTACAAATTCCAGTACGATTGTGAAGTGTGCATCTGATTAGTCGCTTTACAATCCCATGAGGCCACAGGAAAGGAGTTCTGAATGTCAGTGTAGTGACAATGAGAACATGATGAATGTAGTACATCAACATTACACACCTACGACACACTTTCGTAATTATATATAGAAACATACCTTTTAACTGCCGCAAAGTAAGTGTAGATGGAATGTGAACTCAACTACAGTAGGCAACATTTGAAGTGGATCAAAAAAGTTACTCAAAGTTGTCCTAAGACAAGAAAGCATTTTGGTTTTAGGACAACTTTGATGAAAGGTTTTGATCCACTTCAAAAGCTGACAATTACAGATACCAATCCAATCACTCAAAATGCATTAAGGTGTAAATACCCTCAAAAGATGTTCTAATCTGAATCAGTTTCATTTATTTAAACAGTAACACAATTGCAAGTGTACTATTGCTTAAACCAATATTATCACTTAAATTATGTTTCAGACAAAAAAGGTCAATGAAAATAACATCAATCTTTGCATCATCATGCGATGTGAAGACCAAACACTGATCTGACACAACATGTGTCCGCTCCACTCCTGTTCCTGTTTACTAGTGAACGAAAACTACACAAAAGCAATTATAAAGGGATACTTCACCCAAAAATGCATCCTTCATCCTCTGGAACGCTACAATACACGTAAAATACACTCTCTCGTTAACATGCGTACAACAGTTAGCGGAAGCTAGAGATAACCATTTATAAAGTTTTAAATATGGATATTTTTCTTACACAAACACATCGATTCACCTCAGGAGGCCTTTATTAACCACCCGGCCGGAGCTGTGCGGAGTACTTTTTTTTTTTTATGATGGATGAACGCACTTTATTGGACTTCTGTTGAACTATTGAATGTTGAAGAACCAAGACATTTTTTTAACGTAACTCTGACTGCATTCATCTGAAAGAAGAACATCACATACCTAGGATGGCTTGAGTGTGAGTAAATCATGGGGTGGTTTTCATTTTTGGGTGAACTATCCCTTTAATATCAACACAACAATGCTGAATCAATGCTTGACCAATCAAATCTGAGGACACCAACTAGGCTAATAAAATGTACATATATCTGATAGTTGGTGTGAATGGACCTTCATGTAACAGTTAGTCCCGGCTCTCCGGGACAACATTCTTCAAAATATTTCCATTTATGTTCTACAGGAAAAAGATAATACAGGTTTGGAACAACATGAGGGCGAGTAAACAATGACATGGGAATGATAGGAATGTTTGTTACGTCGATACGACAGTAGGTGGCGAAAAATGTATAAAGAACAAGTCATTGAATCATTAATACTTTTAAAGGAACAGGCTCATTCTCCAACTCCCCCAGAGTTAATAAGTTGAGTTTTACCGTTTTTGAATCCATTCAGCCGATCTCCGGGTGTGGCGATAGCACTTTTAGCATAGATCATTGAATCCTATTAGACCAGTAGCATCGCGTTCAAAAATGACCAAAGAGTTTCTCATTCCGGCGTAATAATCAAGGAACTTTGCTGCCGTAACATGGCCGCAGCAGGCGCAGTGATATTACGCAGCGCCTGAAAGTAGTCCCCAGCCAGGTACCTAGTTATAATATAGCTGGGGACTACTTTCAGGCGCTGCGTAATATCACTGCGCCTGCTGCCGCGTCAAAGTTCCTTGATTATTACGCCGGAATGAGAGTATAGTTCCTAGCAAAATCGGACTAGAAAATCGCAACTTTTCATTTTCCGCCGGTCTTAGTACACGATATAACTACAGAAGAGTCAAGTTTTAAATAGGAAAACTATCGAAACTCTTTGGTCATTTTGAACGCGATGCTACTGGTCTAATCGGATTCAATGATCTATGCTAAGCTATGCTAAAAGTGCTATCGCCACACCCGGAGATCGGCTGAATGGATTCAAAAATGGTAAAACTCAACTTATTAACTCTGGGGGAGTTGGAGAATGAGCCTATTTCAAAGGAGTGTTCCTTTAAATACAATTTTAAATTGTTCTCTGATATCTGCATAGAAGGTATGTGGCTTAGGTAAGGGCAAAAATTCTCCAGAAACGGTTTTACATGTGCATTTACAACCACCTTTTTCAAGGGTCTGTTATTAGCTTATTTGGAAGGGTCATGAATAATAATGTTGAGCTCTGCTCTGATTGGCTGTTTCACAGTGCAGCTCATTTCAGTAGCTCACAGCAGGAAGGAAACACAGGGAGGAAAATATATAATTCAATACTTTCTCTCGCAGTTATAACGTAGGGTAATTATACTGTATAGAAAATGCGGGCATCGGGGAGCCACTATTAATATGTGGGGGACTGAAACTGCTTTCAAATGCACAATCGCTTTTTACTTTCGCACATACTCTGTTTATACTATGGAGCAGCAGTGCTCAGGATCTGTAAATCATTCGCCATCATCCTCAGTCATCTCTCCTTACTGTTTACGTGGTAAGTGAAATCTTATGTACTGTAATGTAACAGGCTACTGCTAGTAAGGAGCTAACCATGTCCCTTTAGTGGCTCGCGTTATTTTATTAGAACGCGTTATTTGCTTTCAGTGCCTTCCTGAATACAGACAACAACCCATCCCTGCACAGCCTGGAACATAACATTTATTTCCATGATCTGCCATTTTCGCCGTTGTCCACGCGAGAACTTCTAATGGTTCGGCTGGCGGCTGGCCTCCAACATGGGCGGGTTTATGCAAATGTTGGGGCGCAACTATTAGTGATCCCGACTGTTACGTCACAGTCGGTGTTATGTTCTCATTCGCCTATTTTTCAGTGGTCTTTTTTTATTCACAAGATTTACATGAGGAGGAGGAAACAATGGTGTTTGAGGCTCAAGGTATGCCATTCCCATGTACAGAACTCTTATTATTCAACTATGCCAAGGTTAAATACAGTTTTCCATTCTATGACACCTTTAAAGTAACCAATATTCATTCGAGAACTGACACGCCATTGCTGTGTGTTTCACAGCGACACTAACCATTTATCCTGCTTTGGCATGGTTTGGAACTGGCAATATTATATTGTGTCTAAACGTGCAAGTTACTTAGTATTATCTTCATTGAACTGTTTTATAAAATCAATATCACTCTTAGTGCTGATATGATTATGAACACCTGCGGCCTCGTGCTTACGAGAAGATCATATCCATGCTGATATTTAGATCTAGCCTACATCTCTTACTTGGTAGATACTGCGTAACTGTTCATAAAATAATCATGGGACAATTTTCACATTGAAGCACCACTAACTGCATCATTTAGTTATTCGTAGTAGGCTCAAATTTTGATGTACGTTAGCCTATTGTTTCTTGAATACCGTTATGTTTATGTGAATGATACGTTTATCAACAAGTGAACTGAGTTGAACGCATTAGAGTATCTTTCTTAAACAGAGACCATCACAAGAGCTAGTGGAGGACATGCAACACTTTAACATGATTTGTAATTCAAGAACTTTGCCTACTTTACAGTTCATGGAGGTAGTTTGGAGAGTGGTGTGAAATCAATAATGTGCGCTGCGCCGACCGATCATCGATGAAACAGAAGGAAACATGCAGAGAAGACATAAAGGACGACAGAGCGTATATATTAGAGGTAAGCGTGGCTATGCGTAGCCGATTTGGTCACTCACCAGATTGGATTCAAACACTGAATATTCCTCTTGTAGCTCGGTTATTGCGTGTGTCGATGCGATCTGTCTCCTTCTGGAAACAGAAGTGACCTCCTCGAGCATACACACGGCACAAAAACAGCTGTAAACTAACGCAAGGTCATAGGACCAGTGTTTCCTGAAGAACGGTGTTACACTGCTCTCTGCTGGATTGAGGTGGTAATGCATGTACAAACACAGGATTCGTCCTCAAGGGGGCGCCTGCATTCAAGTCTCTGTAGGGTTTGGTGTCCTATAAGAGACATACAGTGGAGATCAAAATTATTGAATAACCTGCAATTTCCCAAATTTCGAGGTCACTGCTTAATCCTATTTACAGTTATCATAACATGAGTAAAAGCACAGTTTAAGCATATTTCATGAGTTAAATATATTCTGAAGCACGGTATAAAAAACTAATTTCCTTGATTATCTGATGAACCCTATTTAACTGGCAGCCTAACATTCTAGTTTTCACTGGCTTTGCAAGATGCGCATCCATTCTAAAGTGACCGAAACCCTCTAGCAGCTTGTCCAGATGAAGGCCTAAAGCAGGGGTGTCAAACTCAGTTCCTGGATGGCCGCAGCCTTGCAGAGTTTAGTTCCAACCTTTCTCCAACTCACATACTGTGTAGTTTTCAAATAAGCCTTAATGACTTGAATAGCTGGATCAGGTGTGTTTAATTAGGGTTGCATCTAAACTGTGCAGGGCTGTGGCCCTCCAGGAACTGAGTTTGACACCCCTGACCTAAAGGATGACCCGTCTAGCCATTGCAAGAGAAGTTGGCCGTTCCAAATCTTTGATTTCTAGAATATTGCATCTTTACAATATCACTCACTCATTCAAGCCCGCCAAAAAGGCTGGTCATCCACAAAAGACAAATGCACGAGAGGACAGGATATTGCGGAGAATCTCAACGGGCAATCGGTTCAACACCGCAGCTGTAATTGCTCGCCAGTTCATCGCTGAACAGAGTAAGGATTTGTCTCTCCATTCAGTGTCTCGACCTTTAAGAGAATTTGGACTGAAAGCCCTCTCCTTCTCATCAGCAGAAAGAATCAAAAGGCTACATTAACTTTTGTTGAGGAGCATGTTGTGTAGACAGAGGGGAACTGGTCCAAACTTCACTTCAGTGATAAAAGCAAGTTTAATTTATTTGGGTTTAACGGGAAACATTGTTTATCGTCAAACTGGGGAAAAACTGAACCTGAGTGCGTAAAGAAGTCAGTGAAAGGTTTAGGAGGAAGTGTCGTGGTTTGAGGGATGTTTTCTGCAGCAGGAGTTGGGCCTCTTATACAGCTTCATGGCAGTGAATGCAAATGCTTTTCAGAACCTCCTGCGGCAACATGTGCTTCCTTCCCTGTGTTTATCGCCCAATCAGCCAGCAATTTTCATGCAGGACAATATCCCTGACACACAGCAAAACGGGTAAAGCATTTCCTTGAAGCTGAAAACACTGAAATAATGAAATGGCCAGGCCAGAGTCCTGATTGGAAAATCTCTGGAAAACCCTTGGTCACTGTTATTTTGTAAAACACTGTTCTGCTAACTAATGGTATAGCCACAACTAAAATTCCTTCAAATTTTGAACGATGAAGATTACATTATTTCGGAAATGTTTATAAATTGTTATCTAATTTTGTTCTCCACTGTAGATACACTAGATTCTAGAAAGCAATTTAAATGTTAATTTCAAGCATTAGTAACCGAGATACAAATATAAATTTATTCCAGCAGTCTCCCTATTATTTTTTTATTTATCTTTTTTTACTCCGTTATTCCATCATGAACAGCTTTGAGAAACTTTTTTTTAATAACCTTTATTAAACTTCTTCAAATAACAAACAATAAATCCAAGCAGCATAAAGTATAAAAACATATTACTACTGGGTTGTAATATGCTTGTATTACAACCCAGTTGTTGTCCAAGCAGCATAAAAAAAAAACAAAAAAAAAAGTATAAAAGCATATTTTCAACTGGGTGTTGATCAGTATATACTGCAAGTTATGTAGAGAGTTTTAAGGCATTCCTTTTTTCCCACTGCTTTTGGAAATAATTTCTTCCATGTTAGCCTGTTAACTCAGTTGGTTAGAGCATGGTGCTAATAACACCAAGGTTGTGGGCTCGATCGCCATACGGGCCAGCCTCTTTTGTTCTCTGGGAGCTCAGCTCTGCTCTTCTGGCAAAGTGACCGGTGGTCTCTCGGAAATCCCTGCTGGCTAAACGGCTAGCAGTGGTGGCCCAAATAGCTCAGTTGGGAGAGACCGACTGAAGATCTAAAGGTTCCTGGTTAGATCCTGGGTTTCGGCAGATGTTCCCTGTCTTTGCCTTTTGGTCGAGTGGGCCAGTGACCAAAATTCCCTCTGTCTAACTGCTTCTCCACAGCCACAGCGCTATCTGCCCCCCAGATGGCCACCAATGAAGCAGTGGTGGTTCCATGGTATAATGGTTAACACTCTGGGCTTTGAATCTAGCGATCCGAGCTCAAATCTGCATGCTTTCTTGTGGCAGGAAAAGAAAAAGTTTGGTGGTGCTGCTGGCGAGTCTGTAAGCGATTCTAGTCTTTACAGCCATGTGAGCAACAGCTGTTCCTGTCAAGGTTCCATGGTGTAATGGTTAGCACTCTGGATTCTGAATCCAACGATCTGAGTTCAAATCTTGGTGGGATCTGCTTTTTCCATGAATGAGCGCAGGACCCGGCCCGAAAAGCTCATGTAGGGAGCGTCACTTCATTGCGTCAAAGCGTAGTCTGTCTCCTTATAGAGACCATAAAAGGGCAGGAGCCTGCTGGAGAATGCGGGCATCGATCCCGCTACCTCTCGCATGCTAAGCGAGCGCTCTACCATTTGAGCTAATTCCCCTGGCTGTGATGGAGCACTGTCCGTCGCTCCAAAAGACTGCTATTATAATGGGCTTGAAGAAAAGGGCCATCTCTCCTCTGTGCTGGCACCTTTGCACTGGCCATTATTTAGTTGTAGAAATAACTGAGAGATTGTGCTTTTAACCGTGACAGCTGTCCTCCCTAAGATCCCTCTTCATGTTAGGTCCAGCCCCATTTCAGTCAATCAATTCAGAGGCCAACTTTCATTCGTTTGCCTTTGACAGTATCTCGAGGTGTTTAAGGACTACATTTCTGTAAATCTACATTTGTGTCAATAAAACTTACCTTTACTTACATTTTTTTTAAAGTGTGTGTGTGTGTGTGTGTGTGTGTGTGGGGGGGGTATTTCAGCTCCTATGAAATAACAAGAGAGAAAATGCTGTCAAGTTCAACAGTATGATGAATAAATATTAATGGTAACACATTACAATAAGATGTCATTTGATAACATTAATGTATTAACTAACAATATATTTATTACACAATTTATTATTCTTTGTTAATGTTAATAAAAATGCAGTCGTTCATTGTTCATGTTAGTTCACAGTGCATTAAAATTTACAAACACAACTTGTGATTTTAATAATGCATTAGTAAATGCTGAAATTAACATTAACTAAGATTAATAAATGCTGTGGAAGTATTGTTCATTCTCATTTCATGTTAACTAATGCAATTAACTAATGTTAACTAATGAACCTTATTGTAAAGTGTTGCCATATTAACATCTAAACTGATACTTTAACCCGTATTTTAATCTCTTTAACCTATAGTTGCGCCGGCGCCACTGAAGTCATGCAGTAAGAGCGCTGCTAATTCAGTTTTAACGTGCATCTAGAACGACTGCAGATGAGGCATTAAGTGCATGGCACTGCGACCAGCTGAACATTTTACAGAGTTTAATGTAGCAATGTGGTCGCTCAGTTTTTCAAGATCAGTTTTAATCGTGTAACTGTTAACAGATTTGAACAAAGAAATGAAGTGTTACTAAGCACAGGCTGTATTGATTGTAAATACAAAAATAAGACGAGTAAAGAAAACACGGTACTTATTAAAATAATCACCTTTTACTTAAATATATGAACACAGAAAACCTCTGTTAACAGGTTAATGTAACATTTCCCATTCTAATGACTAGTAAAATAATGGCAACTTACTCTGATGAACACGGCTCTTCTCGGATAGCTGCAAGCGCTGCTTCTTCTTCTTGTTTGACAGGTGTCAGGGTTAAGGCGCAATACTGCCACCTGGAGGTCAACCAGGTACTGGCGCTGGAGTATTTACATGTGGTGTTATCAATCCTGTTCATTTTAAATATTGCTGTTATCTAAATTAACACGATATCGATAATTGTTGCTTTGAATATCACGGTTATCGTCAATACCTGTATATCGCGACACCCCTAATACAAACATTACTATCTGAGCTCTGAGAAAAGTTACAGGTTACATTTGACAACACTTCCTATCTGAAATTGGACTTACTTATTACCACAAACCGGTTCTTTTAAACAGTTCAAAGAATAGGTTCAAGAACGGATTCATTTCAGATATTATTTTACACCATGATGTCAAATTTTACACCATTATGCTAGTATGTGAACTCTGAAACACTCTAAGTTAATGATATATTTGCATTTCTCTTGACTTTATGTATTTCTCTTATATTTTGTCATGTTTTTTTTCTTGCTAAGATTGTTTACTTGTGTCTCAGTTCATTTTGTTGCAGCCATGATTCAGCCCATAAAAAAAACAAATATAATTAGCATTAAACATTACATGAATTTTTGCATTACATGGCAATTTTTACGTGATTTAACAAAATCTTAAACCAATAGTTCATATGCGTAATGATTAAACTGCCACCTGTGTCCTGTACATTTAATTTCATGTTCCTGCTCATTTTAATAATTTTGTATATTAATGTAATTCTTAAAAAAAAAAAGAATTAGACCTGTCAAATTAGAGACAAAAAACTGGCTTAATCCTTGCACATGTAGGACCCTGTGGCATATTTTGACCATCTTTAGGTATTTATGCCTTACGCAACTTTGTAGGATTACTTTTAGGTTTAAGTGCAGTAGGCCATTAAAGAAGAAGCCTTGTTGTTGTAGTAGTGGTTTTGTAATCTATATGAGCATAATTGTATGGGATTTGATATATGATCGCCATTATAATATCAAATGCCCCAGTTGCTCTTCCTAACATCTTGTGGCTTTCGGTGAGGATGAAACAAAATATTGACACCTACAGTCATGGGAGCAGGTGGTGCTAAATGCTGATAAAACCCAGTGTTAGGTTGATCTGATCTTCCTTCAACTCCCGTGGGCATACACATGGGGCCTTATTCATGAAACACGAGCAGAGCGAATTTCTGTGTGAATCGTTCATAAATCCATTTGCTGCAAATTGTTGTGTTCAGTTCAATAGGACAGAGGAAGTACAGATGCATTTTTCACAGATATCCTTTCTGCTTGTGTTTCATGAATGAGACCCATGATTATTACATATTGCATATCAGCAGCGATCTATACATCTCTCAGTTACTGTACATTAGGAAAAGACCAATCTGACATGTTTTCACCGGTTGGGTCTAACTTCTCTTTGGATTCAAATGTGCCTGTAGAGCCTGTATGAGGTTTAATGAAGCATAAATGCAAGATGGAGCCAGATTTGTAAGAACAATGAGGGTCATCATAAATGATAACACATTAGGCTACCTAAAGCATCATTTACTGTAGTGAGGGAATGAGAAAGATAAATGCGTGAATTAATAAAGAAAAAAAAAGATGTCTGTTATGGCCATCAAGGCTGCATTTAGGCTATTTACCATAATTGTGAAATATTATTACAGTTTTAATTAATGTATTTTATTTTTGTGATGGCTAAGCTGATTTTTTTTTTGTTATATGCATACCTGTGAACAGGTGTTAAATTGGGATTTGTTATTTTCTTTTATTTATTATAAAAAATTACCCTCTAACACTATAATAATAATAATAATAATAATAATAATAATTGGAACTACATGTTTCAAATGGAAGAAATTTGGAAAAACACTTTTCTGATGGCCATAAAATGTAGCAATCTCTTTTATCCTATAGCAACATATCAATCACAGTTGTTTCATAATAGTATACAGTAGTAAATGGTTCAGCAATGCCCCATCTGTTTTTGGAGGGGTTTTAAAAGCGTGAAATAGACTTTCCCCCTGTCTTTCCCCTGCCTTTCATGTCACAGCTCAGGAAAGTTGCTAGTGAAGGGCTTGGGACTTTGAGATGAGTGTGAATGCTAACAGATGACTTCAGGTATTATAGACTTCCTCGGTATGCACCTGTTTTTTTTCTGAGAACCTTCTCTGCGCACATAAGAACACTTCAACGCATTTGTCAATGAATGGAGCCCATTGAGAGCAGTGCGTGTTCATGCTGTTCTAAAAAGCCAAAAGGCAGATTGAAATTAAAAGGAATTTAATTGGTACCCAAAAAGGGGTTATTATACAACTTAATCTTGTCATCTTATGATCTTTCTTGATTGCACGAAATTGACTTTTCTCCTTTAAAGAGCTGCCTCTCATAGAGTCTTTCTGAGTTTAGTTTTCATCTTTGAGGTAAGCAATTTTATGTGGCATTTGGAGGTTCAGATATTTGTCTTGTTTTTGAAAGGTTTCCACTTCAGTGACCCGGATCATGCTGACTCATTTTAAACTCAGGACAGCTCAAGGTTGTCATTATTCATGGCTAACTTGAGGCTCTCAGCTTGAATTTAGTAGAAGATCATGGTAAAATTTCATAAATGTGGTGAATCTGCTCTCTGGTTTGATCCCCCCCTCAGGTCATCACTGTTTGCGGATTTAGCTTTTTGCTAGGCTAATGAGTAATGCCTGAGGCGGGTTGGTTGCTGGGACATGACTTTTTTGCCGGCCCGTCCATTCTCTCTTCTCTTTCACACTCCCTCCATTCCTGTTCTGTTTCATCCGTAATCCTTTTCTATGGACACAGGTGACAAGGAAACTGAGGAGAGAGGAGAGGTTGTTTTTTAGCCATGAATAACAGAGAGACATACTGTCTCAATAATACACAAATACAAGAAATTTTTGAAAGTTCTTAAGTAACATATAGTAGTTTTTGGACATTGTACCACAGTAATTCCATGTTTGGACACTACCATGATGGTAAATACCATCGTATTCTTTGGAGTACTATACAGTAAATATAGTATTCCTAAAGTAAATTAATGTTTATGTTAGTAAATGTTAGTTTTTGAGTGAACAATCCTTTTAATATGCCACATTTGTTGTATATGTATGTTTTCAACAATTTCAGAACCATTTTTGCGGCTTAAAGCTGGAATACACTACGTGACTTTTAAAATCTGAACAGATTATTAAATGCTGGACATCATACACTTGCAAACTTTGTAACTGGTTACAGAGGAAATTAAATGACTGAAGATTGCACTCCACCAGACTTTAAAGTCATTCTGAACACAACAAACTCATGCAGAAACATGTGTCTCACTGCTGGGGGATACATGAAAATTTAAAACAGTATGTTCTAAAATCGACTCAAAATATCAAACATGTTTAATATCCTCCGAGTGGAAGAAATCACAGTCTGTGCCCATCATTCACTACACTTTTTTTTTCTTCTGTGAAATCTGTCAATTTCGACTACCTGAAATTTCCAGACTAGCTCTGACTTTCGCCAGATATCGCCTCCTCCAATCAGCGAACAAAAATTTGCATAGTGTATCCCAGCCTTTAGTTTCAATAGTGTTGTTTTTGGATTGGAGAGGATGTTTTGGCTCTGAAAGTTACATGTAAAATATGTTTTCACAGTGCATTGAACACTTTTATCTCTGAAGATCAAGAACATTCTTATTCTTTAAGATCTGACCGCTTTTATTTAAATATTCAGTTGAAGAAAGCAGCAAAGAGAGACGAGTCTAGAGTCGAAACTAAGAGCTATTGATTCGATAACCCCTGCAGCAAAGACCACAACTGGTCACCAGCAAATGTTATCATTTGGATCCTGGTGTGCTAATATCCTCTTGATCTACCCATAGAATGGCTATGATAGGTCTACCAGCACAAAACCAGCAAGGTTTTGAAGCTCATGAACCACAGCCGCACCAGCCGGTTCTACATTCATCTCAATTAAATGTACAACATCCGCAGTCGGAGTCTATAGATCCCCCGTTTTGATCTCGCCAAAAGCAGTTCCCAGGCCTGAAACATTTCTGATCATTTTTTTTTCACTCATATCGATCATTTCCGAATCAGGGTAGAGTGAAATCATCACTTGAAACGGAGCAGGCTGTGCGGAGAGAGCGAGTTCACTCTCAGTTCGATATTTTTTCTTTCTCCTTTTTTACTAAAAAGTATCTTCGCACACTTTGCAGTTTCTCTCTCTGTCCTCAAGTAAAAGAAGTCGTCTTTCATCGTTGTCCCCCTCCTTTCTAGTCTCAGCATCGCTCTCTCTTCTTGCTGCTTGGATGAAAGAAGGCGTGGGGGCCATCTGGTCATCCAGATTTAGCAACAGTAGATCAGGGAGGACGGAAACGAAAGATCACAGATTACCTCCACCTCATACGCACACCCTTAGACAGCACTCGTAGCTCTCCATCTCTCTTTTTTTTTTTACTCTGTCCATGCTGGTTAAGTCAAGTTCCTCTTGTCTACTGGCACTGCATTATAAGTAGTTCACTTTATCCATTGCATGCCAATCAAAAGTTTCCCTCTCTCGCATTTCTTTCCTCTCCATATCAGCATTGTAATTCCTCTGGGTGGAAATCAATATATGATGCTGTTGCCACTGGCAATAACAGCCGAGCTTCTAAATAAGACCATGAATGTGTTTGTGTTTGTGTGTGTGTAGGCAACGCTGTTTTGACTTCCTCATGTCACTAGTTAAACCCTTGTCCTTCTCTCAAGGATGCAGTAATTGACTGGGGTACAAGCACGCGCACAAACGCACACTTCATTTCTCTTTCGCGCTATTGAATGACAAGCCTTTTATTTTCAAATTCGGCCGCTCATGTTTTGGCATTTTCTTGCCTGAGGCCAGCTGCCATTCCATACCGACGCACATACGCGCGCAGACAGGCCCTCAGGCCGGATTAGAGGTTTTGATAAACTGGATGTTTAATTTGTCCGACATTTAAAAGACAAGCTGAAAGGAGTGATCTAGTGCTTAACTAAGTTGTATACCGGCTAAGACATCTCCACGCCCCCCTCCCCTGCCCTTTTCCTCATTCTTTTCATCTGCTAAACGAGCTGATATAAGCTGCAGAAAAATAAATGCGTTCAAATAAATGCTCTTTTCCATTATTGCACGTCGTGTAATTAGTTTTGCATTGTTCGGTCTTGATTCCAAAAGCCTTTTGTGTGGAGCCCAAAAGCTTTTATTTCCAAATCAGTCACTGCTTGCGTTGCTTTGGAATCAGTGTGAAATGAAACCGCAGGGTGGTGAAATCTGTCGGGGATTGTTTTCTTTTTAACTTTTCATTAAAAACAGCCATCCTGTAATGAAAAAAGGCTTAGATCTTTTCGCTCTTTTGTCAATGTATTATATATTTATTTATTTTTGACAGAGATGCACCCAACTGCTTTTCGTAATGCATTTTTTCTTTCTTCCTATAGAGGGCACTACAGGCTTACAAAGAGTCTAAACCTAATCATGTCCTACCTGTGCAATCTCCCGGGTTTTTTTTCCTCCTCCTCTTCCTCTCTCATTAACTACTCTTTCTCTGTAATTTATTCAGTTCTGTAAGCCTTATTGCAGTGTCTGAATGACCCTTACATCTTTCATCTCTCTCTTTCTCTTATACCCGGCCTCTCCTTCTCCTCACTCTTCTCTCTGTCATTAAAACTTTACACCGTCTCTTCTGCCCTATGTCATCTCGGCTTCCACCTTCAAAGCAGTTGGCTGTGTCATTCTCTCTTTTTCTGCCCCATTTTCTCTTGTTCTTTCTCTGTGTCCCCTATCTAACCCCCATGACCTCTTTCTAGCCAGCTTTTTGATGTACTTCTCTGTCAGTTTGTTTTCTCTCACATGTTTGTCAGGCTTTAATGTGGCTTTTCCCTTATACTGGGTTTGTCTGGTTTAGACCATTTGGACGAATAATACAAATACATTTAAATGGTTTAATTTGATGTTTTCTGAAGAAAATGTAAGTGCTGATTACAGTGCAGAAGTTGTTTCCTTCCTTGTTTGCTTACATTCTGATCAATTCTGACCCCTCGAGATGTGGTTTAGGTCTCTCCTTTAATGCACATGTATGTGATGCTTACTGACTGTTTAAAAAAAAAAAATAGCACTAGTTGTTCATAACACATTGTGTATTTATGATTAAAGGGATAGTTCACCCAAAAATGACAATTCTGTCATCATTTACTCACCCTCCAATTGTTTCAAAGCTGAATTTCTGTCTTCTAGTGAACACAAAAGAAGATATTTTGAAGAATAACCAAACATCCCCATTGACTTCCATAGCATTTTTTTCCCATACTAAAGAAACTCATTCAGGTTTGGAACAAAATGAGGGTGAGTAAATGATATTCTTATTTTAAATAAATGCTGTTATTTTGAAGTTTCTCTTCATCAAAGAATCCTGAAAATGTCTCACAGTTTCCACAAAAATATTAAGCAAAACAACTGTTTCAACATTAATAATAATAATAATAATAATAAGCACCAAATCAGCATATTAAACCAAACCAAAATTATCACAGGAATAAATTACATATGAAAATATTTAAAATACAAACTCTTCTTTTAAGTTGTAATAATATTTCATATTATTACTGTTTTTACTGATTTTTTTTTATCAAACATGTTTGTTATTAGGGTTAAGTGTATATGTATAATTATATAATATAAAACACACAAAGGTTAGGGATTTGAGAGATTTATGTGCTTGGTAGTAGATTTTTCTTTTTCCACGTCTTGATTCATAATGCAGGTTATTTAAGTGATTACATTTTAATCTTTTCTGAGGTGTGTGTGTGTGTGTGTACTTGTTTATGCTACATTATAGGATAAACAAGGATATTAAAACCTGAAATTTTGACAATCGGCCTGCAGTCCCCATGAGGGGGAAAAAAAATATTAAAAATAGTAAATGATGTTTATCTGAAAGTGTAATAATGCAAACAGGTTTTCTGTAAGGGGTTGGTTTAGGGTTAGGGGATAAAAATTATAATTTGGTCAGTATAAAAACAGAAGTCTATGGAAAGTCCCCACAATTCACTGAAACAACGTGTGTGTGTGTGTGTGTTTGCTTTGGTTGCAAAGTAGATGGATATGGTGAAAGCGAAGCAGTTAGGCAGTACAGATTAAGATTTTCCCAGCCTGTGATTTAATCTCTGACATTTTGATGTTTGGATGGAAAGTATTTTGAGAGTGAGAGGACGGGGCCGGCTTCTGATTGGTCATTTCTTGTGTGCCAGCATGTGTATTGCTGAGGACAGACTCTGGGTCTGATCCCAGGACTGACAGCTGGCGTGTACACATACAAACACACACACACACACACACACACACGCACAGACACAGACACGCGCGCATACGCATGCACGCACACACACACTTTTCTCCTTCTCGCTCTCTTTCTCTCTGCTCAGAGCTGGTCATTTCTGAGGTTGGCAGCTTTTCACTCTGCGACAGTTCTGAAATGTTATTGCTTAGAGGTTGCTCTTTCTTAGCTGTCAAAGTTTGTTTCATATGTGTCTCCTAAAATTTCTTAAGAGAAATAAAAATAGAAACAAATAAGACAATTTGTCAAACTGTAAGTGTTTTGAGCTATAAAATGAATGAGGATAAGCACAGCTCAGATCAGATAATTTGCTCTTAGATGTATGATGCTTGAGATCTCTCAATATTGATTTTTAGTGTCTTTTTAAATGTGGGCACAATCTGAAACTCTAAAAGAAACGTGTGAGATTACTGTTTCAGAAGATACAAATTTGGTCACAGGACAATTTTATCTGTATTTAAACACATTACTGTCCAGGAACAATGTTATTGTGAACTAAGTCTATTAAAGATCATTTTCATTAACTGAAATAAAACTGGAATAAAATATAAATACTAGATGAAAAAAATTTAAATTAATTATTATTATTTTTTTTTATTAAAGTACTAAAACAAAAATAAAAATAAATGAAAAATATTTAAATCAAAATTTCAAAAGCATATAAAATTGCTTACACATAATTAAAATGAAAACTTCTATCTCTTCTATGTTCTATCTATCTATCTATCTATCTATCTATCTATCTATATAATAAATATATATATATATATATATATATATATATATATATACAGTCATGGCCAAAAATATCGGCACCCTTGCAATTCTCACAGAAAATTGTTTCAATTGCAAATGTTTTGGTATTCACGTGCTTATTGTTTTTGTTTGCACTGCAAACAGAGAAGAAAAGTCAAACTTGATTAAAATTTCACACAGAACTCAAAAATGGACTGGACAAAATTATTGGCACCTTGTCAAAATTGTAAGAAATAATTGCTTTTCAAGCATGTGATGCTCCTGTAATTTGTATTTAGACACACCTGTGGCAATAACAGGTGTGGACAATATAGTAATCACACTTACAACCAGTTAAAATGGAGAAAAGTTGACTCAACCTTTGTGTTGTGTGTCACACTGAGCATGGAGAAAAGAAAGAAGTGTAAAGAGTTGTCTGTGGATTTGAGAAAAAAGAAATTGTGGAAAAACATGGACAGTCTCAAGGCTACAAGTCCATCTCCAGAGATCTTAATGTTCCTGTGTCCACTGTGCGCAATATCATCAAGAGGTTTACAGCCCATGGCACTGTAGCCAACCTCCCTGGATGTGGACAGAAGAGCAAAATTCATGAAAAATTACAACAAAGGATTGTTAGAATGGTGGATTAAGAACCCTGATTAACTTCCAAACAAATTCAAGCTGATCTGCAGACACAGGGTACAACAGTGTCAGCTCGCACTATCCGTCGCCATCTGAATGAAAAGGGATGCTATGGTAGGAGACCCAGGAGGACACCACTGCTGACACAGAGCCATAAAAAAGCAAGACTGGAGTTTGCCAAAACTTATGTGACAAAACCACAATCCTTCTGGGAGAACGAACTGTGGACAGATGATTTTTGGTAAAGGCACAGCACTGTTTACAGAAAAAGAAATGAGGCCTTCAAAGAAAAGAACACAGTCCCTGCAGTCAAACATGGTGGAGGTTCAAAGATGTTTTGGGGTTGCTTTGCTGCTTCTGGCACTGGATGCCTTGACTGTGTGAACGGTATCATGAAATCTGATGATTACCAAAGAATTTTGGGGCGCAACGTAGTGGCCAGTGTCAGAAAGCTGTGTCTCCACCAGAGGTCATGGGTCTTCCAGCAGGACAATGACCTGAAACACACTTCAAAAAGCTCTCAGAAATGGTTACAAACAAAGCGCTCGAGAGTTCTGAAACGGCCAGCAATGAGTCCAGATCTGAATCCCATAGAACACCTGTGGAGAGATCTCAAAACAGCAGTTGGGAGAAGGCATCCTTCAAATCTGAATGACCTGGAGCAGTTTGCAAAAGAAGAGTGGTCCAAAATTCCAGTAGAGAGATGTAAGAAACATGGTTACAGGAAGCGATTGATTTCAGTTATTTTTACAAAGGGGGTGCTACCAAATATTAAGTTTAGGGTGCCAATAATTTTGTCCAGTGCATTTTTTTTATCATTGTATCAGAATTGTATCAGATTTGACTTTTCTTCTCTGCTTTTTTTGTGTTGTTCCAATGCAAAAAAATATAAAATAATAATAATAAACGTGAGTACCAAAACATTTGCAACTGCAACAATTTTCTGAGAGAAGGGTTGCATTTTCTGACAGAATAGCAAGGGTGCCGATATTTTTGGCCATGACTGTATGTATGTATGTATAATTTAACTCTGAATTTGATCTCATTACTGTCAAATCAGAATCAGCAGCCCTATTTGCCACAGTAATAAATAAACTACATACATTCATAACGTTATAATATAACAATTCATATTAATTTTTTTTCTCAAACAGTTTAAATGCATCTTTATGTATGAAAATCTATATCTGCCTTTGCATTCTACAGAAGGAAGACTCATGTTTGGGGGCCCCTGCTATTAAAAAGTTTGAAAAACCTCCTTTTAAAATATCATCTTCACTGATAACTCAGCCTCTTCACACGATCTTTCATGATTAAAAGCGTATCAGCGCTCAAGCATCACAGGTGTGAATTAAACAAGAGTGATCAGCAGCCAGCTACAGGTTTGTGATATGATACGCAGCCAACCGATCAAGGATCAGTCGGCTTTGTAAAAAAAACACGTTCGAGGCACTAAAAACGGGTTTTGTATCAGCAGGCCAGAGTCATATCTGTCAACGCTTTGTTGCTGTGCTGTTAGCAAACAAGAACTTCTCCTGAGAGTCTACTTGAAGAAGCTTCGCTCTGCCAACAAATTAGCAAATGCCTGGGCCGCTTGGCGAGCATGTGTCTGTGTGTGTGTCTTGACAGAATTCATTTATGGAAGTGTTTTGTGACGCGGCATCTGTGCCAACATCTCAGCGAGGCTTTTGGCAGTCTAAAAATGTGTGTGTGAGAGAGACAGAGTGGAAGGATTTTTGTTTGGCTCTCTGAGGAATATGCTCATAGCCGTTTGTATGTAGAAGTGTGTGTGGGAACCTGTTTGCCTTTGTGTGTGTGTGTGTGTGTGTGTGTGTATGTGTGTTTATTCTCTGTGGTGGAAGATGGAGGTGGCTGGGGTGTTGGTGGATGGTGTAGGTTGGTGGTGTTAGGTGGAGGCATACAAACAAACACACAGTGACCCAACCATCTGCTTTTGAGCTCCCCAAATAAGACTAAGGCTTTTGTGTCTGTGTGTGTGTTGTGCCACTGCAAGCAGTTCAGTGAGAATCTGTGGCTCCAACTACTCTGCCTTAGGCTACAGATCCTTTCCTCTCGGATTTCTCTTTTCTTTGTCACCTAAAACACCATCGTTTTCACGCTTGGTTGGGACACACACACCACACGCTCTCACATGAGTGTTTGTCATTGTTGTTTTGTCTGTAGTAGCTGTTGCTTTTCTTTGTAATTGGTCTCTAGGTGAGATGTTATTGTTATTGATGCAGATGGTTAATTACCTTTATATGGTTTTCCCGCTATTACCCTCTTCAACACCACACTTCTTTGCAGTCAACCTTTTTCATGATGCAACACTTTGAATGTCTTTATAGATTTCATGAATCAGGTTCTACTCTATTAAACATATTCTATTCTATACTCTGTTTATTTATTTATTTCCATTCTTAAGATTTTACGAAATTTGTTGCAGGAAGTATGTAATTTTGGAAGCCAACTAGCATCACACTGATTCCTTAATCTTAATCCAATAGGCCTTTTTGGAAACACTTTAGTTTTGGGACCAATTTTCACTATTATCGAGCATATTGGGTGTTTATTGGTACTTATAAAGCACATATTAATACCTTATTCTGCATGATATATTTTGGATCCTTTAATCCTACTCCATTCCTAAACTTAACAACTACCTTACTAACTATTTAACAGCAAAGGCAAAAGTCATAGTTAATAGTTATGTAATAGTAATAATTGGTCCGCAAACTAAAGTGTGACTGATTTTTTTTTTATTTGACTTTTGGATTATTGCACTTAATAAGCTTTTATGATTCTTATGTGTTTTGTTTATCATGATAATCTTCACAAACGAATGCAACTTTTTTAAATTTTGAAGTCTGAATACAATGACCAGATGTAAAAAGCTAAAGATAGACTATAAAGAGTCTTTATTAAAGACCTACTCTGCGATTGCACGGCTACATCATTACCACCACTAAGCTTCCCACAACTATTTAAAATCTAAAAAAGTAAGAGTAGTTAGAATAGTTTGCAAGTAAGCAAGGCTGTAAATGTGTACTAGGGAGTAGAACTGTTCAGCGTGATGACATTTAATGCCCCCAGCAGTTTCTGTATACTCTCATTTAGCCACTTGTTAGCAATCACCTTTTTCAAGACATGTCAAAGTTACAAAAATCACGAGTGAGGTATCAATGATGTTTGTAATGCCATAGAATAAAATGTGAAATTATTTTGAGCTTGTGTTAACCGCAGACATTGTTTCAGACATTTAACCAAAAATGCATTCAAAAAACCTCACTGACATTGGGACGATAGAACTGGAAGTGCGTTGTAGAACTCATTCCTGTGGCACTATAGCATGTTGTTTCTGTCTATGTGTGACATCTTCTATAAATGGAGAAATGCTGTTACAGAGCTAAACACAAGCACTGCATGAGTGTGCGCTCACAGATTCTTACTTACATGAAATAGAATGCAAGAAAAACTCAATTTTTACATTTTCTTAAGAATGTTAGTGTCTTTGCAAACCTTGTCTGAATAATTGAAAGGACACTGCAATACAGTTGCTAAGGTGTTCTATGTGGGTTTTAGTGTGCTGTCCCAAACTCAAAAATCTGAGTCTTTCCTTCAAAGTAAATTTATTGAATATTTTCACCCACTGTCCAAAAAAACACTGCTGATCACACGTCTCCTCAACAGGCCACATGGTTTAATGCATCATTTGTTCATGTAGATGAAATAAATTTTCATGCACGCTAAATGTTAATTCTTAGGGTAAAGGTATAGTTCATCCAGAAATGATACTTACCCTCATGTCACTCCAAACCTGCATGAATTGCTTTCTTCTGGGGAACATAAGAAAAGGTATTTTGAGAAATGTGTCATTGTTTTTATTTTTCGTACAGTGGAAGTAAACTGTATCCAAAACTGTTTGGTTACCAGCATTGTTGGAAATAACTGTTTTTTGGGTGCAATGTCTTTTCTTTAAGGGTTTTTCCCAAATAGCAAACCCTTAGTCTGAGCAATAGTAATTGTGATGCTTTCCTTAGACACTACAGGGACATAGACAACATGCGCTCTCTGTCAAGCATGGCATTTTCCACGCTCCTGTGAAATGGAACAAGCCGATCTCTCCGTCTGCAGCAGATATGAATTAATGTGAGCAGTTGCACAGACGTGGATATACATAGAGCTGATAGCTTGTTAGAGATTTGAGAGCACTTTTAAAAGAGCAGTGTGAGGAACCAATACTAAATTAGACCTGACCAGGGTCAGAAATAAACTATTAAGTGTCAATATTTGTGCCCTGGAATTGATTTTCTGGCACATCTTTTATATAAGGGCATTTTCTTCATCTAGCCAAATAAAAGTATGCTGTCCATTATGAGAAAGACTTGAATTGAATGAATTATTTGAAATCAACAATGCAATTGACATGAAATATCAAAGGTGTTGTAATAATGCACAGGATATCATAATATAATATATCAAAAATATATATATAAAATGCTACAGAACAATCTGTTAATTTGTTAAATGTAAGTAACCTTACCATATACAGTGGAAAAACTTTAAATGGATTGACAATGCATTACATTTTTTACTGTAAAACTCTTGGTTTTTGCAAGTAAAAACAATGAATTACTCTGTAATTTATAGTGAAAAACAGTAATTGCAACATTATATCTCAAGACTGTGACTTTCAGATACATCACAATTAACTTATTTTTTACTCTGAGGTGGGAACAGGCTTCCATATTGTAAATGCTTTGAAATATCACAATAGAAGTAACTATAGTACCTTGAGGTTTCAGTATTTAGGTTGGAGGTTTAACCCGAAGGTTTTGAGGGATGAATACACTGCTATTTTTCAGTTGCGCTTGACAAAGACAGTTGCTTATCTATTAATTCAGTTTGCCTGTTGCAAATACCTTCAAATAAAAGTCTCTGCTAAATTGTGAATTAGACAATATTAGGATATTTGCCAACCTGTGCTGTGTTCTAATGCAATGCATGTGGAAGGCAAAAACTTCCAAAGGCTTTGTGCATTGTGTGTGCGTGAACATAACACATCCTTGTGTGTTGGTACCTAATCCATCCTGAATCCATTTGCGATGGCGTCTTTCTTTCACTCACTCTTTCTAATCTTTGTTATCCATCTCTTAATTAGCCTCTACATCCCGACCGCTCCGACAAACATGAAGACTTGATCTTATTTTATGCTTTCTTTCTTGTTTTTCATCCCTTCTCTCCGTTTTCCGCTTTCCTCTCGAAGCCGACTCTCCAAAGTGCCACCCATGCGGAGCTCTGCCAGCTCTGTCGGTGCTGGCTGATGGGGAATGTGGCGTAGTTCCCAAGGACAGTTTAGCCCAAGCGCGGATCATCCCGCTCACACGGTCTCGGAGCGCCACAGTCACCTGGATAGAGACCAGAGAAACAGATTTGTCCCTCGCTTCCCTTTCTCTCCCGCTCGCCGGTCCTTTCTCTGCTTTAGTGTGCAGGCTTCCCGTGAGCCTTCTATGTGCGAGAGAAACCGCAAGAATGCACATGGTAGGGACTGATGGGAACCCGGACTATAGATGATGCATTTTCCTGTCAAGGTGCTTTAGCAGACACACATGATCACTCTGCGCCGAGAAACTCCAGAAGAGAAGTGAGTATTATTGCTCTGCGAATGCTTTCGCACTGAAAGAGAGCTCTACAGAGGGAGCGGTAATTAAGTGTTGGTCTGATGGCTGAGATACAGTAATGAGGTAGTGTATGGGGAATATAGAAATGAAGAGGTGTTGTCTCAAATGATCACACACACTCCGAGCACAGACACAGAGTCGTTAACTAAGGCCCTATGAGACCACATTTGAGCCTAATGATAACATAATATCACGCTCTCTAGCTGACTCTCTCACTCTTTTGTTCTTAGCCTCTCTCTGTCATATTATAATATTCTCTTTTCGACTGATATTTTTGCGTCACCCTCTTCTCTAACAGCCTAAAGGGCAAGTAACGTCTACAAATATACACCCCTAAGAAGAGCAAACAAGTCGCTCACAGTTATTTATTGATGACTGTGGTGTTTTTGTTTGCGTGTGTGTGATATTCTGGTCTCTGTTCTCTCGGGTGTCTGCAATTTTTGCCGCTTTCTCTGGCGCTCCTGCTCCAGTTCCACACTTCAATCACGCCAACTTCACAAAGAAAAAAATCGCCCTCGAATGCCGACCCCCTCAGCTTTGCTGCTTGTGCCCTCTCGAAAATGCCTTTATTACTGCCAGAGAGAAAAACAGACTTGTGTTTCCATCTTTCGAGGGATAGTTCGCACAAATATACTGTAAGTTGTTCATGTTCTCGCCCTAATGCTCCTCAAAGTCTGTAAGCACCATAAAAGTATTCAATATGACTTACATAGAACTTTTGAAGAGATATGATCATTTCATGTGAAGAATAGATAAATATTTAAAGAAGCATTTACTTATTCATGTGTACTTCCACAAAATGTTGTTCAATCTTCCCCTCCACCAAACCGCTGAAATGGACCTCAAAAAAGTTTTACGGATTGCAGGTGCCGTTTTATGAAACCTCAATGGTGTCCAGATGTCATGTTTAATTTGACAACGTAAGATTATCAGTGATTATAAGTAACGTAATTTTCAAGAAGAGTTTTATGGTGGTTACTTTTTCCTTTTTGCAACGGAAATTTTTTCTATGCATTTCAAAGAAACATTCTACTGTATTTCAAGATTCTTCAAAATTTGTATTTTGTGTTCCACAAAAAATATTGACATGAGGGTGAGTAAATAATGATTTTTTTTAAAATTTTTTGGTTAAACTATTTCTGTACATTTACATTTAGCAGTTTTTAGCAGCCATTCCAGTCTTCAGTGTCACATGCTCCTTCAGAAATCATTCTAATATGCTGATTTTATGTTCATATTAAAAATGTCTTTACTGTCATAGTGCATCAATTTAATGCATCCTTAATGAATAAAAGTAATATTAAACAAATAAAATAAATCTTACTAACCCCAAACTTTTGAATGGTAATACATAGGCTTTTGATAAACATGTGGATTGGTCCATGTATTTGAATTAAAAATCTTAACCTTTTCCAAGTATAAAAAAAAAATCCCAGCCAGTTTCTCAACCTATCAAAGTGCCGAACAGAATAAAGTACCTCCATATCTCAACGTCTTAGTCTTTCTATTTTCTCAAATGGAAATCCAACCCCTGTCCTCCAGCAGGGGTCAGATTCAAGATCAGTGCTTTCCAACTCAACCCACTATTGTGTTCTGTACTCCACACAACATCCAGAGGATTGAAACGTGCCTTTAACAGATATCATCTATCCTGACAGCAGAGCAAAGTAACATTAGCTACACGCAGTAACCCAGACCTCCACATGTGGCTTTTCAAAGCGAGTAACATATTAATGAGTGCTATAAGTTACGTTAAGCACTACATGGCATGCTAATACTAAGTTGTCCATCAGAAAGGTGAGCTCGAGCAACCGGAGCGCGTTTTATTGCAGTATTATTCATTTCATATATGCTATATTCACATTCTTTATTTAACAGTCCAAGGCTTTCTCCTGACCCAGATCTCTTTAACCTCCAGTATTAACTCTTGAGATATAGCATATATGCACTATTTCTGTTTTTAAGAACTGTTCAGCATACAGTCTGACCTTATCAAAAGCGATGCGTTCATCTTAGTGAGTGGGTGTGAGTGTAGAGTGTTAAGGGAGAAGTGAATAAAATGACTTACAAAAACGAGATTTTCTGTTCACCCTGAGCTTCTTTGCAATGCTGGAATGATTCGGAGAGCAGGAGGAATGAGACAGTAAGTGAGAGAGAGAGAGAGAGAGAGAGAGAGAGGAAAAAGGGAAAAAAGGGGGAAATGAAAGTACTCTATCCCTTCTCTGTGGAGACCAGACTCTGTTTGGAGGTCTGTGGTTAAACCCTTTGCCTCTCTCGCTTATCAGCTTAAACTATTGACAGCCATTTTCACTGCACACACCAAATAGGATTAACAGTCTAGAGAGGAAAGAGGCGGCCGACTACATAGACGCACCAACAGTCCCTTTCTCTCCTACTGCCATAATACATCTATTCAGAAACATGAATAACGTGCTGTTATCAGAGTCCTTTTCATATCTGTCGCAGGCACAGGCACACTTGGAAACTCTGGAGTCGAGAACTGCTGGAGGTTTATTTTGGAAGACCAGAATAGAAGCCAGTAACCCCATCTTGTAAGCAGTCGAATGTTTGCGATCGCACTTAATAGCTGACTAATCAGATGACAAAACCTGAGCAAATATCATTTATTTGAGTCAATCGTTTGGATGAAGAGTCTCTTCTCTGAAATGATTGGCTGAGAGGGACTTTTAAATAGGAAGTGATGGATTCTGACAAGGCCGTGTTAGGGCAGCTTCCCTTAATAAACTCCGGGTAAACATCATGGAAATTAGTCGATAAATAATTTAAGAAAAATTCATAAGTCATTTGAATCCGGTTAACAAGGAAGCGAGATGAGCCACAGGCACAGTTTCCGGCCAGCAGGAGGAGCTCTTGATACGTGAAATGGTGCCAGTGAGCGAGCGAGCGCGAGAGGGAGAGAGAGAAAGAGAGAGAGAAGGAAAGCAAGAGGCACTTCCAAGAAATGAGTGCTAAAAGCTGTTTTGAAAGAAGACACCCTCCCTTATCGGAGAGGTTTCGTATGCAGCGGCTTTAGAGAACGGTCTGGGTGTTGTTCACAGCCTTTTGCTCTGGGTGTGCATGCGGGAGGGATACAGAAGAGGGAGGAAGACAGGTCAAGAGAGAGAAAGAGGGCAAAAACGGATACATGTCTGTGGCCATTTCTCTTCGATATAAGAGTAAGAACAATTGAGTCTGTGATTTGAGAGTTTGTTTGTGTCAGAGAGAAAGAGAGTCTCCTGTGCTGTGTGTGTATGTTTGTGGTTAGTGGTCAGTCGGCTATAACAAGACAATTCTTTCTCAGTGTGTGGGCAAATCATTACAGAACCCCCACGTACAGCAACTGCACAGATAAACACCAGCCAAACCCCCCCAAAACACCCACACTCACATTAGAAACATGAGGCCACCAATGAACAGCATCAAGTTCCTTAAAAAGTTTTCACCAGTTCATTGATGCATTGGGTTTCTAATATAGGAGTTATCTAGACCTAATTTACGTTGCGAATGTCTGTCTCGTTGTCTATCTGTCTGTCATTCTATTGTTCAGTCTGTCTGTCTTTAGTTCTGTCATTCTTTCTGTCTGTAGTTCTATCCATTGTTCTATCTATCATTCTCTCTCGCTGTCTGTTGTTCTATCTATTGTTCAGTCTGTTTGTCGTTCTCTCTATTGGTCTGTCTGTCTGTCTTTCGTTCTGTCATTCTTTCTGTCTGTTGTTCCATCTATCGTTCTGTCTGTTGTTCTATCTGTCTTTCTGTCATTCTCTCTATTGTTCTGTCTGTCTTTCGTTCTGTCATTCTTTCTGTCTGTTGTTCTATCTATCGTTCTGTCTGTCTGTCATTCTGTCTGTTGTTCTATCTATCGTTCTGTCTGTCTGTCTGTTATTCTATATATTGTTGTATCTGTCTGTCTTTCTGTCACTCTCTATTATTCTGTCTGTCTGTATTTCGTTCTGTCATTCTTTCTGTCTGTAGTTATATCCGTTGTTCTGTCTCTCTGTCTGTTGTTCTATCTATCGTTCTGTCTGTCTGTCTGTTATTCTATATATTGTTGTATCTGTCTGTCTTTCTGTCACTCTCTATTATTCTGTCTGTCTGTATTTCGTTCTGTCATTCTTTCTGTCTGTAGTTCCATCCATTGTTCTATCTCTCTCTGTTTGTCTGGTGGTCTATCTATCCTTCTGTCTGTTGTTCTGTCTGTCTTTCTATCATTCTGCCTATTATTCTCTGTCGTTCTGTCATTCTATCAGTCTGCAGCTGTATCTGTCATTCTGTCTGTCTGTCATTCTGTCTAACCTTATATTTGCCTGTTGTTCTACCTATCAATCTGTCTGAAGTTCAGTCTGTCTTTCTGTCTTTCAGACACATGTTCTATCTATTCTATCTACATGTCTGTCTGCTTGTCAATCTACCTGTTGTTCTCTGTATGTCATTCTATCTGTCATTTTATTCATCTATCTGTCCTTCTGTTTATCCTTAAATCTGTTCTTTGTCTGTCTGTAATTTTACCTATGGTTCTGTCTGTCTTTCAGTCTCATGTTCTATCTATTCTATCTACATGTCTGTCTGCTTGTCAATCTACCTGTTGTTCTTTGTCTGTCATTCTGACATTCTATCTGTCATTTTATCCATCTTTCTGTCCTTCTGTATATCCTTATATCTGTCTGTTCTTTGTCTGTCTGTCATTTTACCTATGGTTCTGCCTGTCTGTCATTCTGTCTGTTGTTCTGTCACTTTATCTCTCTTCTTGTCTATCATTGTAGCTGTTGTTCTTTTTGTCTGTCTGTCTATCATTCTATCTGTCTTTCTGTCATTCTATATGCTTTTGTCTGTCTGTCATTTTCTGCCATTCTGTCTGTTGATTAATGGTTCTATGCATGTCCATTTATCGTTCTGTCTATAGGATGGAAAGATTGATAGTCGACGCACACACATGCTTTCTTTCAATTTTAATGCAGGTATTTGTGTGTGTGTGTGTGTGTGTGTGTTTCTGCCCATCCCCTCTGCTGCTCCTGTCTCATTTTAAAGGGAATTCAAACAATTCCAGTGATAAATGGACTACATATGGCAGCCATCAATCCTTTCGCTGACTACAACTCCCAGAGTGCAACGCATCACTGGTGCGTAGCAGGAGATTACATGCTCTGTAGATCCAGGCACTTAATTACAGTATTGCACTGCAGCTGACAGACAGGCTTGGCCACAATGGGCTAATACCTACAAGAGCCTGCTGATAATTTACCTACCAAATTGACTACAGTTACCTGTTGGGTTCTTTCCCACAAGCTGTGACTCTGTGCAATATGCACACCTCGTATTAATTCCAACCATCAAGAGCTCCACTGTGACTTCCTGAAAACAAATTAAGACTCAGAGTATATTCAGAATGGCATGCCAGTTACTATTATTGACAGATAGTAGTATGCAGAATGCATGCTGTGCACGGTATGCAAATGTTCAATGCATAGAATACCAATACGTTCTACATTTGCCAAAATGCATATATCCAAAGCACAGTGCTGAATAATGTATACTAAAGTGCAATGGTTTCAATTGAACTTTCTATTTCCAGTGTGATTAATGAACAGGAAGTAATGTTAACTAAGATTTTTATGATCTCCTGTCAACAGCTAATGCATCTTTTTTTCTCATAATTGCCTAAAAAAAAACATATTTATTATTTTTAGATGATTTTTAACTGAAAGGTACTCACTGAATTAAACATGAAATGTGATGACATTGTGTGATAACAATGTTTATTTTTTGCTATTTGGAAAAAATAGTATACAGTAGCCTATATTTATTGTTACATACCTTATTATAATAGGATAAGGTCTAACTAGTAAACTGTATGCAGTATCTAGCCATTATTAGTGCGTATTGTTGTTTTTTAAAAAAAAAAAATAGTATTTAGTTATGCAGTATCAGTAGTATGCAGAATATACCTGTTACTTTTTGCATTTTGCATACTGTTTCACTGCAAAAAATGCTTTTCTTACTTAGATTTTTAGTCTTGTGTCCAGCCAAAATATCTAAAAATTCATGTCAAAAAACGTCAAAATTAAGCGAGTTTTTGCTTGAAACAAGCAAAATAATCTGCCAGTGGGGTAAGAAAAATAATCTTGTTTTCTGTTTGACATAAAATTATTTTTCTTACCCCATTGGCAGATTATTTTGCTTGTTTCAAGCAAAAACTCACTTAATTTTGACATGTTTTTTTCTCAAAACAAGACAATAATTTTTACTTCTCTAGAAAATCCTTCTTAATTTAAGAATTTTTAGATATTTTGGCTGGAAACAAGACTAAAAATCTAAGTAAGAAAAGCATTTTTTGCAGTGTTGACATACTATTTTAAAAAATAGTCTGTGGTATACACTCTATACAGCACAGTATGCAGTATGCTAGTATTCCATTAACACAGTCTTATTCATGAGAAGAAGAGAGTCAAAATGGATATTGAAAATTGTCATGACAGGGGTGTAACAGTGTGTAACCTTGCCTAATGTTACAGTCTGTACTTGGCAGATGTTTTAACAAAAGCTTCTGACCCTATTAAGCAAAGAAGAGTATATTTAGGTAAACCAGAGAAGACACGTTTCAATCTGTCTTCTTCTGAGAAATGTGAACTTCCGGCTGCCTCACTGACGGAGATTCACCAATCTGATTTGCATGGATGAAATGACAGATGAAAAACCAAACAATCCGCCTCCAACTCTCTCTCTGGAGAAGAATCATATGTTTATGTAAGTTCAGTGGTGTAGACTCAAGTACTTCAAATGGCAATGAGCAAATCAATATCTTAGCATATCCAATTAAGCAACAATAAAATTAGCAAACTTTCTTTTTTTATTGGATCAACAGTTATTGCTGTAATTTACATACAGTTAATGTTAAGTAACTTTGCACAGTTTGTCAATGTACATGGTTATATATAAGGGATTTAATCTTTGAACTGCTTTAGTTCAGTCTAGCTTGGTGTGAAGTGCACTCTCTCATTCTTTCTCTGTATGAGTTTGTTACACTTGTAAAATTGAGCTGGATGGAATATATATATATATATATATATATATATATATATATATATATATATATATATATTAGATGTACTATCTCTCATAATACCCAGTGTTGTGTCTTGTAATTGCCATTTTGTGAATTGTCCAGACACAGTGAATGTTGCCTGATCTCATCTTTAGTGTGTGTGTGTGTGTGTGTGTGTGTGTGTGTGTTGTCAGACCAACCATTGCATTTGTCATATGATTTTAGACTTGCTATACATATACTTTTTAAAACGAGCTCTGTTCCAAAACCTAGTGAGTTGCCTTTTTGTCTTCTGTCTACATAGGCATAAAGGCACTGTAAAAATAATTGTATTAATCTGTATTTTTGGTCGCTTTTGGGCTATTTTAGGAATAATATTTAAACAAGATACACAATATGGACAAAGTATTGGGTCACCCCCTTCTAATGAACAGGTTTGACTACGTTAGTAATTTCCATGAGTACAAATCTAAATGTTTAAGCATATAATGATATTCTAGGGAACTGTGTGCTTCTAACTTAATAGCAACAGTTTGGAGAGGACCCTTTTCTCTTCTAACATGACAATACCGCTGTGCATAAGGCAAGGTTCAAAAAGAAATGATTAATTGAGTCAGTGTGGAAGAACTTGACTGGTCTGCAGAAAACCAAGTCCTAATCCCTGCTGAACACCTCTGGTGTGACTTTAAATGCAGACCTTGAGCCTAGAACTCATCACCAAACAAATTATTTGTACATATGGATACAGTCATTTTAGACACTTCCAAAACCGTTGCAAGAGAGATGGAAATAGAATATTTAAATACAGGAATTATGTTTCCATCTCAGTTTTGGAAGTGCCCTTTTCTGTTCTAAAGAAGGGGGTGTCCCAACACTTTTGTCCATATAGTGTAAATTAGATAAATTTACTTGAGAGGAATATGGTATACAATTAAAAAATAAATAAATAATAAAAAAAGATTTGTTTTAAGAGAATGTAAGGGTAATATTAAAGATTTAAATGCCTACAGGCATTTTTTTAATTGTTTTAAGCAAACATTTTGTTATATACAAAACTGTTCAGAAGATTGTGGTTGGTTAGATTTATTAATTTTTAATAACTTTTAGAAGTCTCTTATGTTTAACAAAGCTGCATTTATTTGAACAAAACTATAGTAAAACAGTAATATTGTGAAATAGTATTTATTTATTAATATTTATAATTTATTAATATTTATTAATTTATTTCTGAATTTTAGACATCCATTAGGCTTCAGTGTCACATGATTCTAAAGAAATTATTGTAATATGAAGTATCAATGTTTATGTCAGCAGTTGTACACATATTGGACAGAAAGTTATCTCAGCTCTCATATATATATATATATATATATATATATATATATAGCACTATCAGGGGTATATGGATAACTGTACTCAGCGGTAGCCTGCAGTGGTAGGTTAGCACTGAAGTGGATGAATGTCTCTATGTGGAAATGGTCCCAATCAAAGCAACCTGAATTTCATCTGGCCCTCTGATGTGGGGATGATGGAGAAAAAGGCAAAAGGAAAGACGTGAGAAGACACTAATGTCCCAGCACTCAGCGAAAAGTAATGAATGCTGTTATAACTTTATTGCCCCAATTCTGGACTTGCTCAGAGAAGAAAAAAGGAGCAAAAATTCAATCAGTTCTGCCTGGTGAGTTCCTCTCCCACTTTGCAAGATTAAAAGATCCAATTCTCCCGGCCCAGTCCAGCTCATCATACGCATCAGTCGTGTTTCGGGCGAGATGCGTTGCGCTAAGATGCACAGGTCTGCTGGGGTTTCCAATGAGGAGAAAGCGATCCGCGTTTTCTTCCTCCATGGGTCTGTATGCGAACGCGATTCCTGTCCTCGTGGCCAAGGACGAGGATAATTAAGCCTGGATGGCTTCTTCTCAAGCTAATGATAAAGTTGCAGCACACCAACGTTCATTTACAGTCTCTCTTTCACACATTTTTTTCCCTCTCTCTCACACTTTCCCCCCTTCCTCTTGCCTCTCACTTCTTGTTCGGTCTCAGTGTATGGTTTTCTACCCACTAGATGAAGTGTTTTTAGGTGCTAAAAATAAAGCACTCCAAAATCTACTGTCAGTCAGAGCACCCTGCAGCTTGCCAATCATGTACCCCAGCCAGTTTCTTTCCCGTGGCCTTATCTATTTCTTCAGGCTAAGCTAATGTGATATGTTTTTCCTTCCTTACCACTGCAACAGTGAATGGCTTGGCCTTATATTAGTTCAGAAACCCATCGGGAGCAGTTGCTCAATGATTCCAGACTGTGTTTCTTGCTTAAAGGTAGATGTGGATTTCACAATCCACTGTTGTACTGCTGCACCAGTGCATTGTATTTCAGCTCTAATAACGAGAGAAAAAGTGACTGCATTTCTCAGGACCTTGTCGCATTTTATTCAGCAGCATTAGAGGAACACTATGTGTAAGTTATGTAACGCCCTTGCAAAGGTGAGGCTCAATGAGAACCTATACTTGTTTCCTACTGTTCTGATTTTTTTCTGTTCTACTAAGCGTGTATTCTATTGAGGTGAATGACGAATACTTTTTGTTTAAGGCTTTTAGGAGTCTTTCGGAGTGAACTTTGGAGTCCTTGGCCATGTACTGTACGGTAGCTCCTTTAATACACATATAGCCAAATATTGTTAGTATTAGTTTAATTTCAGTATCGCCATTATACGTTATACGTCATCATCAACCGAAGCCAGTCACTTTGTTCAAACTTTATGTAGATTACTTTCAAAACAGAGCATTTGAATGTGTCTGTCTTGCAAGCAAGCTAGCTGACCTTTTTGCGAGTAGCACTGGGCATCAGAAAATGCTGGTGGGACCAAATCCAACTTGGTATTTGGGACTGGAGCAAAGCTCAAATGTCACATCATTCCCTAGTAATCATTTTCACGCCTTTTCGTTGCCTATGAAAACTTGGGTTGTTTCAGCATTAGGCTGCGAGAGAGTGAGAATGAAATTTAGGTTGGAAAATGGGCATGTTAAAGCATTTGAACTTTTAAATTGAAGCCAGATGAAGATGGCGCCTGCAGTTTCGCAGAGTTAATGGGGCTCTGCTGCTTAACCTGTTGGTGGCTGTTATCTACACTAAGATAAGTCATCTCCAAATTGCTATCTCTTCCAGGCATCCCGGGCCTAGTAATCAGGGGCAATTTTGTGCATCTGCCCGCGGTTCCTTTTAAGTTCTTCAGATTGGAGCAGGAGTGCTTGAATCTTTTAGAGGTAAATGCAGAGCACTGGGCCTCAATTTGCCCAACCACCGTTGATTCTAATAGGCCCAAAGGTGCTAAAGGGTAAAATAAGTGCTTTAAGTTTTTGAGATTTTGATCACACCACACACATTCACACCTGCTCTTCACTGGGTCAAGCTCTTGCCTGCGAGGCAAAGATTGAAAGATCAAATGGGGTAGTGCAATAGAGCACAAAGTGGCTGTGTGCTTTTTTTTCCTCTCTGAGACTGGATTGATTATTTTTGTTGTCTCACAACTAAAAGAGGAAGATCACCGTTCTCTGCTAGACCTTCTTCAAGTGCTGACCAAAACAAGCCTAATACAGCTCTTCTACAGTCTACAAGCTGCCTTTAGGTTTTGTAGAATGGTGGAAAAATCAATAGAGTGAATAGAGGAACCATTTAAGAATATTGGCTTCTTTCGGAGAGAATTTGGACTGACATAGACATCAGGAAGCGTCAAGTGGACATTGGCAGCAGATGTCAACATCACAGCGTCAATTAGTCTTAGATGGAAAGATCGATAATGTGAGCTTTCAAGAATAAAACTGTAGCCATCGGACCATTCAGAGATGATGCTTTTCAAAACATGAAGGATATTTATGTGTGCGTGTTGGCTTTAATGTTTTTACCTTTGCTGTCACTTTCTTGATCTTCATTCCAAACTCTCTTTTTTACTCTTCTTTCTGTAGTTCTTTTCAAAATCCCATTGAGCTGCCCTTCTAGACAGTGTTTTAAGGCATCATAGATGCACTCTCAATTTAAAGGCTGTTCCAAAAGGTAGGCATGCATATTTATGATGACTCCTAAGATCAGAGAGGCAGCAAGGCATTCAGAATCCAAAACTTTTGGCAGTTGCTTGATTACTGTACTAGGAACTGCAATGTAAAACATGTTTTGAAACACTATAATTTGACCCTTGCTGGTATAAGTGACATACAGTCTGCTACAGCAAATATCTTCATTTCTTCTGTTGTCAAAATTTACCATTGGAAGTTTGTATAGGATGTGTAATTTTACAGAATGTGACCAAAGCAAGAATGTCTTAAAATATGCTCAAATGGAGACTGGCTTATTTATTATATTTGTTCATTTATAAATAAAATAAAAGTATAATTGGGATTGGGAATTATTATAATTTTTTTTTTAATTGTTTTGAAAGAAGTGTAATTTTTCTTGCTCAGAAATACAATAAATCTGTAATATTGTGGAATAGTGTTTAAAATGTAAAATTCATGTGATGGCATAGCCATTAGTCTTCAGTGTCAGCCCTTCAGAAATCATTACAATATGCTGATTTGGTGCTCAAGACTATTAAAATGGTATTTTAAATGGTATATTAAATTTTTTTTTTGTGGAAAAAATTATACTTTTTTTTTTCAGGATTCATGGATGAATAGAAATGTCAAAAGAACAGCACTTGTTTGAAAAGAAATCTTTCATAACATCTTGCCTTTATCTTTTTATCAATTTATGCATTATAGCTGAATAGTGTTTTTCCACCTTTTAAAAACTTTTTGTACATTTTCTCCATCCGCCAGTCACATATACCATTCATAAAGACGTCAGTCCTAGAATGCATTGCAATAAGTTAATTTAAAAGAAAAAAACGTCTATTATAAATACCCAGAGAAAAGGAAAATCACAGATATCTCCAGTAACTCAGCTGTCACCTAGACAGAAATGAGATGTAATAAGAAAAAAAAAAAAAGACCTCAGTAATTCATAAGAAAAGTTTCAGAACAGATCTAAAACTGTGCTCAGAGAAGTCTGCAAGATTATTTCAATAAAAAACTCAAATATTTCTCATTAAATCTCTCAAATGATCTGGTTTGTGATATCCGCATTAATTCTTTAGCTTTATACTTGTAATAATTGTGTCATTTCTGTCTGTTATTTTGAATTTGAGCATCTGAGACAAAGTCAATAGTTAAATGATACATAAGTGAGAAATCCATTAAAGTCGCTGTGATCACATTTGCTGTTGCTCTGCAAAATTTTGCACGCAAAATCCAGTCATTCCAATAGGAATCCTTGCAATCAGGAGTTTTCCATGAGGGTGAAAACTTCCTCACACAGGTTTTACTCGTTTTCAAGTTGGTCACATGAATTCACCACATTGACCAATGAAAACCTGTGTCAGCAGTCATCATGTATCTCAACTCTATTGACAGTGTGCCTTTTTTGTTTGTGAAATTTCACTGCCGTTTCACTGCTGTCTTAGAAAGCAGTTACCCATGTGAGGCAGATAGCTAGGTTTGAACATAGCTTCTGTCTGCCTTTCCCAAATTTACCCTCTCTACTTTTGTCTTGAGGGCTTCTCTCTCTCTCTCTCTCTCTCTCTCTTTCTGCTGCTGACTGGGTCTTACCTCCACTGGGATAACCCATCGTCATCTTTCATCTCCCCTGCATACATTAGCTCTGTTGTCATGGTGTTGACCGGTGTGCGCTTGCCGTAGGGACAGACTACTGTCTCCCAGACCCTGGAGCAGGTGATCAGTGAGTGACAGGAGCCCCCCAGGACGGGACCCCCCATCCCTCACATCGGGACAGAGCGATAGAGATGAGGAGAACTGATAAACAACAGATGTTTCGACAAGGGAGAGAGAGAAGGATTGTGGGGAGACAAGAAAGAGAGGGAGATAGAGCGTGAAGGGAGAGGAAGAGGACTGGAGAGGTTTAAAATAATTAAAGAGGGTGGAAATCCCTGGAGAGGCTGAAGTAGAGGTGTTCCAGCTGCTGAAGGCAAAGTGCTGCCACAGCACCATGAAACTTCACAAATGTGTAAAACAGTTGGACACTCATGGACAGAGGAAGTTTAGGTCCTCATGCAGCTACTAAATCCAAAAGTTGAAGTCTAAGTGAGAGATGGAGGAGGACTCCGTTCACATTAATATCCCCAGAGAAAGAGAGGTCACATAGGCTTTGTTCAGACCGGCAGCAGAAATCCGTTTTTTGGCTTATCCCACTTAAATCTATTTCATTCTTTGTAGTCTGAACTGAGAGGGCAGGGTTTGGCTGGTTAACGTGGCCCTGTTAGCCCCTGCCGCTAGAAGTTGTAACTTCACCATCTGGCAGTAAAGAGCATGTTTGCTCCTTTGATGCCCAGTATTTTGACGGAATGCATTTTGTTTGGGTTTCATAAATTTTTCTAAAATTTCATTATATCTTACAGTAAGTGTTTTACCAGTGACCAATTCTCTCTGGAGGTGTCTTAAAAGTGTTAAAGTCCCCCCCCCCCCCCCAGTCTGTTGCTTGTTATATAGAAAGGTTCTATGTGAAGATTTTTCAAAATTCTCCTTTTGTGTTTTATTTGACATGAGGGTGAGTAAATAATGATAGAAATTTAATTTTGGGTGAACTATTCCTTTAATTTACTTACAATGGAAGTTTAGGGTAAGGCATTCTGGAAGGAATGTGCAACTCACACTCAAACTCAACTCACACTCTTTTTTTTCTATTGTAATGTATTTTAAAATGTAATTTATTTCTGTGATGGTAAAGCTGAATTTTCAGGTTTCCAGGTTTCATTGATTCAGTTAATGCTCAAAAAACATTGCATCAATGTTGAACAGGACTTAAAAGATTGGATAAAACGTTGTACTGACAAGCCATTTTATCATACTTGTCTCATGTTAACACATAGGGCCAGATGTAGCCTTCTAACAGTTTGCACCAGAGCAAACTTCTTTTGGCGTTAAAATAGTACTGTCAGAATTTACTAAAGACGCACAGTGAAGAATTAGTGCTGAAAAGGCGTGGACACTTTTTTTTTTTTTTGCGCCTGTTCTTATTGAATATGCATTTGTAGGACTTTCCCATTCAGATGCAAAATTTATGGGAGGAGAGTATTAAAATGAATCACGCAATGAGATTTACTAATGTTTGCGCTTGTCAAATTACTGGTATTTGTGCCATTATTTAACGCCCCAAAAAAAGCATGTCTTAAAGAAGGCGGTAATTTGCACTGCTCTTGTTAGTTTGTGCTGGTCATTATGGAAATGATCTGGCTGTGTCTATGTTCCTCATTTTTTCGCATTGTCAGTCACCCACAGAATTTTTCCCCTCCCATTGGTGCTTTTATGGAATTGCGCTCTAATGCTAAGTTGCCCTGTTTAGTAAATCTGGCCCATAATGTTTAATAATGTTAATAATGTTTTACTTTTAAGACTCCTTGCAACACCTTTCCTCATAGACTTTCATTACCGTATGCATTTCCCCTTTGTTTTTGTTTTACTGAGGCACAAATCAAGAGCTTAATTAGTATTGAACCCAGAACATTCTTTTAACTGTGCCAACAGCAAAATGATAAAAGACACCAATGTTCAATAAATAATTACATTCATTAATAATGATAAATAAACAATTCTTCTGCCAATACAGACCATGCGCCTACTGTAACTGTGTACAGTTGCCATGCGCTGTAATTATCAAAGATCATTCTGTGAAACAAATATTTGGCACAATAAAATATAATTATTGATGTAAAGTCAAAGGTATACGTTCACAACAAAAGTGGCTTCAAACTTGGCTATCCAATCAGATTTCAGAGCCAGAGAGCTTGTTCTATAAATGTGTTTTCAGTTTTTTTTTTTTTAATTCTTCTGTACTACATAAAAACTAAATTACATCCTTGACCATTTCTACTTGAATAAACATTTTTAACACAGCAAATAGTGTTCTTGTTAGTACTTGTAAGTACTGGAACTAAACTCAGTTTTGTGTTGTGTTTTCTTTTGATTCAGAGCTGAGAACATTAAAGAAAATGTAAATACCCAGCCTACAGTAAGTGTTTGTGTGTGTGTGTGTGTGTGTGTGTATGAGCATATGACCAATTTATGAAGTTATTTTGGATTAATCAGATGAACAGCAGAACATATTCTCACACTTAGCGGAGGCTCCAGAGACACTTGACTTATCTTATCTATGTGAGTGGGTTTGTGTATGTGTGAGTGTTTATGAGTTGTAAAGTAAGACATGCCTGAAGACACACATACATAATTCATACATATTCAGAGCTCTGGGGCTTTATTAACAAGGGTGGTGGGATTTCGCTACCACTTTTTTCTCCTCGCTGTTTGTCTCTTGCTCTTAGAGAGCTTAAAGACCGCGTGCATGTGGATAGTTTGGATATGTCAGGATGCTTCAATCCCATAAAGTTGACCTCTTTGCTTTGCCTCTAAGCCTCACAGATTCAGCAGCTTTATGATTTGTGAATGTGCATGTCATTTGGGCTTTTGTGTTTTCTTTTGGGCTTTGGTGGCCGTATAGATTGAGTTTAGCGTGCGGCATGTCAACACAGGCGTACATGCTGTACCCACCGTTCTCCACAGGCACATTCATCTATTTCTGTCTCATTTCCACACATAACATATTCTTTCTGCTTATATAAAATGTCACACTTCCACCTAACACAGCTGAGCAATCCACTTTTCACAATCTCTCTCCCACCAGAGGGTTTAGAAATTATTCCAATATGTTTGAGGAATGAGTTGGGCACTGGGCTTAGGTATGGAATACATTGGGGTGTGTTATGCGTGTGTGAGAGTGGAAGCGCTTTAGGTGTTAAGTTTGAAGTGTTAAGCTCTGGCACAAAGGCGTTGCTCTCCTGTGTCCAATTAGAGAACTGAATCGACTCTTGATGATTCCGTTGATACATTTGAATCTGTGACAGATGAAGAAAGGCAATTTGAGAGGAAGAGTGAGAATTAGCTGGTGTATTATATGTTACAGAGAACGGGTTGGTCGGCTCTCCTGAATGACTTCTCAGTGCCGCAGGTTGTTGGCTTACAAGTGGCTCCCCTTATGGAATAATACATAGTGATACATATTGCCTTTGTCATTTTTCATCGTCTCCCTGTTGTATAATTCTGTTTTTAACAGACATATTGTTTTTGAATCTGAAATATCTTGAGCTTGCAAAGGGAGAACATTCTGATGGGCAGAGAGAGCTGCTATCTTTTGAAAAAATGTTGAAAAGTGTTTGAGATGAAGACTCCAGTTACGTTAATAACTACAGCCTAATAAGAGCTCCCGTGACCGACAGGATACAGTGTGCTTTGTTTTTCAGATTTTGAGCATGTGACACTGTGCTAAATTACAAAGTGCATTTTTTTTTTTTTTTTTTCAGAATGTATATGACACTTCAATTAGAGTGGCAAGACGGCTAACAATTAGAAGTCCAATGGATTTCTGACCGAATCAGTTTGAAGATGTACTACTTTTCAGAAGTTTGGGGTTGGTAATTTTTTGTAAAAAATTTTTTGAAAGAAGGCTGCATTTATTTGATTAAAAATACAGTAAAAACAGTTAATTTTTGCAGTTAACAGTTAACAGTTCTATTATTGCAGTTTAAAATAACTATTTTGTAATTTATTACTTTGATGGCAAAGCTGAATTTTCAGCAGCCATTACTCCAGTCTTCAGTGTCACATGATCCTTCAGAAATCATTCTAATATATGCTGATCTGGTGGGCAAAAACATTTTTTACTTTTATCAATGTGTTGCTTAATATTTTTGTGACAGCCTTTTCTTTTTCAAGGTTCATTGATGTATAAAAAATTCAAAAGAAAATCATTTATTTAAAATAGAAATCTTTTGTAACATTATAAATGTATTTACTGACACTTTTGAACAATCTGATTTGTCCCTGCTGAATAAAAGTTAATTTCTTTAAAAAAAAAAAAAAAAAAAAAGAAAGAAATTAATTTTTCTTTTTCTTGTATTGAATTTGCAACATGTGCTTTTTAAAATAAATTACTCTGCTTCTGAGGAAAAAAGGTTCTTAAGCCATTAGCTTTTTAAAGATTAAATCACTGTAATTCATACAGGTCAACTGATCAGACTGATATTGTATTTAAATGCTTGCTTTGTACTGACTACATTCAAAGTGTTTAAAGCTAGTCCCTAAGTTAGTTATGTTATATATAATATAGTTTATTTTTATATTTTTTAGTGCCTCTAATGCTTTAAAAACACCAAAGCGTTTCCCATTTGTGCCATAATAGTTGCTCCGCTGCAGTATGGAGAATTCTGGCAATCCTGCTCCATTTTGCCTCATTTTCTCCTTTAACACCAACGTTCACTCACTATCTCGCACTGTGATTCTTATTCTTGCATTTTCCCCCTCCTGGTTCAATTGCTCCCGTTTGTCAGAGCTCTCTCTTTCTCCACCCCACTTCAACGGGTCAGCTCGCCTCTGTGCCCTTGACTGGGATGTATTGGAACATATTGCCGTGCTAAGCGTTAGCGACAGCTCTGGCTGATTTACTGTTCCGTGGGACCTCCTCTCCACCTTCTGATGCCCCCTGTGAGTAGCCCTGGTCTCGGGGAGGAGATGAGTTTGCGTGCTCTGTCTGGTTTACTGAGCTCCAGGACGACTGGGGCTAGCTAGGCATAGAACCAGGGCTCCATTCTCTCCTACACAGACAGGTCCATTGATTCCGCTGTCTGTGCTGTCTCTCTTCATAACACAGATTACCCAGAAGCCTGACGCCTGCTCTCGCTGTCTTCCTGGACTCCTCTCTCGCTTGTTCTCTCTTTCTCACTTGCTCTGTCACTGGCTTCCTTCTACTTGGGTCCTGTTCGTTTTTGCATTCTCGTCCCGACCCATCCTTTCTCATCTTTGCTTGTCTTCTCTGTGTCTCGTTCTTTTTCAATGTCCCACAAACACTTGTCAGTTCCAACCCTCTGTCTCTATGTCTCTGTCTTTCTATCTGCCTCCTCCTGTTGTCATCCATCATTCCAGATTCTCAATCCCAGTCCTGTGTCTTCCTGAATCTCACTCTCAAATCAGTAAGAGAGTGTTGATCTGCCCATGCAACAGCTTGTTTTTGTGGATGGTGTGTACATCACAATGTTATTTTAGTATTATTTATGTTCTATTACAGTTTTTATTTTTCCTCTATGGGACTAATTGTGAATTAACAGCTTGAAAAATAATTGACTTTATATTTTACATATATTTGGGTGTAAAATCATTTTCATTTGTACATTTGACCTTCTTTTTAGGGTTCCGTCTTTTATAACTGACTTTGTCCCATTGGGGTAAATTATTTTTGGCAAATTGTCTGAAACTTCACACACAATCAAATGCTTTTTCGCTACCTGAAAAGAAGTGAAAAGATCTTACTGTTTAAAAAAAAACGTTTTCTTTTTTCTTTTTTTTTTCTTGTGCTGCTATATTTGATTTGGAACTCGCGTGTGAAAATGTCTAAAGCTTGACAAATTCGGAATTCGAAATTTCACTGCCTGAAAACCATGTCTTAGTCATTCATAAGTATTAAAACATCTGTAACATTGTGTTTCATTTTGGAATTTCAAATCAATTATCTTAGCGCAAGTGAAAGTCAACAAGACTCTTCTTTTTCAGCGTACCCTACACATCCCACATGTAAGTAGATGTTGACTTGAGCATCGCTGCCTGTCAGTGTAGTAATGCCAATAGACATTGGCATCTTTCCTGACCTTTTAATCTGGCATACAATAATGTACCCAAATGCCTGACTTCCATAACAATCTATTCTTCATCACTGCCCTCACCCTCATTGCTTCTATCCTCCTTAGCCCTTAACAACTTCTTGTATTACTACAACCTGATTTTCTGATGCACTCCTATTACTATCATCAATACCTTCTGAAATAAGTTCAGATTTGTCTCTCCATCTTCCAAAAATGAACCTAAAACACATGCATAAAGGCTATTATACTGCCTGCTAATGCTGGTCAATAGTGCCAGCTACAGCAAATATGCATAAAATCCCATAATAGGACTTTATCAGTTATGCATGACGCTCAGATTTTTTGGTCTCTGAGTTATTGTTCTCATAAAAGTACACTGAAAATGAAAAAAAAAAAAAAAAAAATATATATATATATATATATATATATATATGTATATATATATATATATATATATATATATATATGTGTATATATATATAAAACACATTTGGATGTACAATTATATTTTTATAACTTGAATTTATATGTATTTTCTAGTCTAAAATGACCTCAATATGGAGCCTTGAGAACATGTGACCTAACATGTGCTAATGCCTTCTTTACTACTTTGTTACCAAAAATGTGAAGCACATGGCTAATACATTTTAATTTTACTTGTTGAAGGGGATGTCATTTGACATCACTAAAATAACATTTTGTTGGTTGAACATTAATATTGTGTTTTACATGCAATTTTCTTAGCGTCAGTTATAAATGATGATATCCCATAAAGAGTTCAAATTTGGGGCGAGTTTGGGGCGAGAATAACATTATACTTTACAACATTATAAATAATATTTTTTAAACATTCTTAATTTTCTGTCACAATGCAAAACAATAATACTGGTCTCAACAATTGGCTTTTGTTTTTTAAAATACAGAATATAGTGTCACAATTCATCCAAAAAAGACATTTTCCTTCGCTGTAGAGCAGCAGTGGCGCTTGTGATGGTGACACATAAGAGTCACAGTATTCCCAGAGATGTACGTTTAAGTTTGGCCTGTGCCACATTCTCCCATCTCTCTGATATGCTGTCAAATAAAGGCAAAATCCCATAAAGAACTAAGTGACATTTCCCTTTAAGGGAGGAAATGTAAGATAAACACTTCAAAGCTTATAGAAGAAGAGGTTGTTTAGATGAGCACTGACTTATTAGTATGCAATTGCAGTTACATAGTTAGCTGTGTGTGTAATGGTCTGCACAGTGTTTGTGTACATATATTTCGTCTATACGTGCGAGTGGGTTAGTGATTAAACCCACTGTAATCATTACCCCATGTCATTGTTACACAGGGTAATCACACGCTGTATCATTTGCATAATTACAGGTGTTGTGTTAAAATATGTGCCAGCAAGACAAGCAGATGTTCATTGTATCCCATAATGCTCCTCTGATGGTATTGCATAACGTAACGAGTCACATGGAGTGTAATTATGAGATGGAGAGAGTAATAATTATTTCACAGTGACAAAAGAAGCAGCTAAAGCTCAGTGGCTTTTGGTAGTACACGTATTTGGTTCTGCTTCTGAGGTTTATAGAAGCAAGATGGTTGGTTAACATTCCTATTAATGAAGTCTTAAAGGGATAGTTCACCCAAAACTGAAAATTCTGTCATCATTTACTCATCCTGATGTCATTTGAAAACCTAATGTTTTTTTTGTTGTTTTTTTTCTCTTCCATAGGACATAAAAGGAGATATTGTGCAGAATCCAAGCTGTTCTTTTCCACAAAGCAAAAGTAGTAACTGTGGCAGTCAAATGATAAATAAATAAATAATCAATCAATCAATCACCATAAAAGTAGTCCAGTTGACTAAAGCCATGTGATGAGAGGAACTCAAATCTCGCTCTCAGTTCTCAAACTGTGCATTGATATCAAACCTGTCTTATCTTCATGCACAAAATTTGAATAAATGCACAGTTTATTCTTTTACCAAGCTTGTTTCTTCAGCTATACCTACTTAAAAAATATGTAACACTCTTTGTGTTCTGGGTCAGCGGTGGCTTTACATGTGATGCTATACCAGTGTTGGGTAAGTTACTTTCAAAAAGTAATTAATTACAGTTACTAATTACATCAACAATATTGTATTTAAATTACTTTACTAATTACTCTGTCTGAAAAGTAACTTAAGTAACTTAATTATTCAAATCGCTAATTAGGCTTCATCTTAAAATCCCTATAAACCTTAATAGAAATTAAACTGTTTATTCTTTCAATTTGAGTCAAACATAAAATAGTTTAGCCTTTTAGCTTTAAAACAACTGTAATACTTAAACATTTTTTAATAAAAATTTTTAACCTTCTTTGGTTAACAAATATAAATTACTGAATATTACTGAATTACTGAAACATTTCAGTTTGGCAAGATGTTCAGGAAAAGCCCAACTAGTAAAATCCATACAGGTTTATGTAAAAATGACAGGTTAACTAATGTAGGTAAGAATAAATTACAGAAATGATCTTCTCTGCTGAATAAAGCCATGTCAGATCGCGTTGTTCTTATGAGGTAAATTCCTCATAGCAGGTCTTCTTTCAAAAATGATGAAAATGAGATGAATCTTTATTTTTTATTCATTTTTTTATTTATTTATTTATTTTTTAAATAAATTTATCTAGGTGTGTGCGTTTGCGTTGGGTGAGTGTTATTGTATACACACACACACACACACACACACACACACACACACACGCACAATGCATATTTTCCAATTAAAGACAACTTGTGGATTTAATATGGGCTGCTTTTGGTGCTTGACAACTTTTTATTGGTCATTTTGTGTTTCAAGAATAAAGTTAAGAATTATGCTATTTTGCTATTATGCTAATTAGTTACTTAAATATAAAATGTTTTTCTCTATTTAACAACATTACAATAGTGAAAGACTTCTTACTGACCACGTCTCTTGCACGGCTGGATGATGGACTTTTTTTCCCCCCTTCTCCCAAAACAGCTTGTACTACTGTTTCGGCTATAAAAATAGTTCAGTTTTGTATGTAATGGCAAAATGATTAGATTTCGTTTCGTTTTTTTTAAAATTTATTTATTTATTAAGTTAATTTAGAAAAACGTTTGGAGTATTTTTGTACGTTAAATATAAGTTTTTGTTTTTTAAAGTAACGACCAAGCGGCCAGCGGCAGACAGTGAGCTGATCATAGCCTATGTTTGATCAATTTAGCCTTCTCAAATCATCACGACTTTCATAAAATCTATAGATATACTAAAACAGTTCAAGCATATAACAATTGTGACGGGAGGAGCCAACGGCAGACACAGTGGGTGTGGCTTCAGGCCTCGGAGAGGCTTTTATTAAACAAAAATACTAAAATAAAGTGTCCAGGGGGAAAAGTGTCCAACCACACAGGGGGATCTGGTGTCCTCATCGTGCGCCGGGGATTGTGCAAGAGGGCAGTGTTCCGGAAGGGAAGGGGTCCAAGGAAGGGGCGGAGTCCGGTGGCCGCACGCGCTCCCACTCTGGCCGGGACACGAGGGGCAGCGGCTTCTCTTTAAGCGGCGGCTCTTCCTCTTCACCTGCTCGGCCTTAGGCAGGACTTCTACGGCCTGACATCTCTGGTCCGACGACCGCGTACGGGTGCGGCTCTCATCCGGCTCACGGGCTCAGCAGCTCACATCTTGGGTGGCGCGCTCACATGTTCGGCAGCTCACATCTTGGGTGGCGCGAGTCCCTCAACACACCCTTCCTGGACCCACGAGGACACCAGCGTGCATGCACGGGGGAAGAGACCGGTCTCTCGAGGAGAGGCGCGCTCGGCATTTAACGGCGGCGGTGATGAGGCTTCATTTAGTCCAGCTGTGCCTCATCACACGCCGCCAGCCCACGTTGATCCCACGCCCCTCCTCTCATCCACCCACTCCAGTCGGGAGCCTGGTGAAGGGCGACGAATAAGGGACGGGGTGGTGATGATGATGAGGGGGAGGGCCACCAATCCGTCACACAATGTTTAAACGTTAAACCTGTGCTATAATAATGATGTGTGCTAGCCTATATCCAAGTTTGTGTGGAGAGTGGAAGCTAAAGCGCGCTCTGCAGGACATGGAGGCACCAGCTCAAACACTTGCATTTTTTTCAGTGGAAACAACTTAGGCTAAAATAGCCTACGCCTTAATTTTTTTTCTGATAAAGGTAAGAGTAATACATAATTCGGAACTGTATAGGGTCTACTTTTATTTGTGTGCACTCACAATATCAGCAAAACATTGTGCTTTTATAAAACAAAGAAAACAAACATGATGCGCTTTCTGCCGTCTTGTCTTCAACAGGAGCGCTTCACAAAAACGAACCGAAGCTGAGCGAATACATGCCTCACAGACATTATAAATATATCTATGGAAAGCTTTAAATTATCATTAACGAAATAAAAAAAAATCGAAAACAAAAACTTTTTCATTATAATCTTAATCATAATCAATAAAGATGCATTTCTCTCTAAAGGTGCGTCTAACGAAGAGACGGCGAGTCAGTATCAGCAACTTCATCCTTGCGATGAAGCAAGGAAAACACTAGTTTATTAAATAATTCAAATATCTCCTTACTATTTCCCGCGGAAACATTCATGGTTATGTTTTCTGGGGCTTTGCGGCAAGCTTCAGCCTATTGCGTGCATTTGAACGCGGCTTAGTTACTTAGTAACGCGTTACACCCAACACTGTGCTATACCAACTGATTGATTTGCTTTGCATTAGGTTCATGTATAATTTGAAATTTTGAAGAATTTCTCAGTTTTTTAAAATTAATATAAAAGTGGTAAGTGTGGTAATAACTTTGAAATGCTTGCACATTCACTCATTCATGGGAAGCTATTCATCATATTCAATGTGAAATATCTTAGAATGCAAGCTCCAGAGCAGAAAGAAAAATGGATTGTCTGATTAAGCAGAAAATTAAGGAATCTGGAAAGAAATAAAGACAGCATGGAAATGAGAAAGTGTAGCCTCGTGTAGTCTTTTGTGACGGACTATAAAAAAGTAAGGAGTTATGGAATTGGGAGTAAAAGAGTGCATTAAGAAACCATGGAAACACAGCATGCAAGGTTTAGAGAGAGAAATTACTCTCATTCCCATCTCTCCAATTCATTCTTCACGAAAGAAATGGCACAGAAGGTACTGGGAATGAGAAAAAGAGAATGAAAGCAGTAATGAGGAAGAGGACAGAAAGATAAGAGAGTGAAAAAGACTAGGAGAGTCGATGTAACAGTCACAGCTCTTGCCAAAGCCATTAATGTTTTTCAGCAGGTTGTTAAAGGCGTTATTGTGTTGCACTTGAGACCACTGAAGAAGGCCACCAGCAGTGTTAACCCTGCACTCAACATCTGAACCCAACATGTCTTAGCTTTAGCTGAACTGCTCTACCTTCCAATTAAACCTCAAATCCAGTGACAATCTCCGGATGGTGGATATTTTTGAAATGGTGTAATATTTTGATTTGGTTTGATTTGACTGCTTTGCAGAGCAGATAGTTCCAGAGATAGCTCTCTGATCCTGCATAGACAGCAGCGCAACTGAAATGTTCCCAGACCCAGAAATGTAGCAAGGACTTTGGTAAAACCGTCCATGTGCCATCAGTGTGAATTTTCCAACTTCAATTTTGCGAAGCTACGAGAATACTTTTTGTGCGCAAAGAAAACAAAAATAACATAGTTTATTTAACAATTCTTCTCCCTGAGTTACCGTCTTCTGCCATTTTGGAGAGTACCACGACACATGTATGCACTTTTCCCTGAACGTAATCAACGCAATTTGTTTTCTTTGCGCACAAAAAGTATCCTCGTAGTTTCACAAAATTGAAGTTGAGCCACTTATGTCACATGGACTATTTTACCGATGTCCTTGCTACGTTTCTGGACCTAGGAACATTGCAGTTGCGTTGCTGTATATGCAGGGTCAGAGAGCTCTCGATATTCATTAAAAAAAATAATAATAATTTGTGTAAAGGTCTTCCTTTAAACTTTGGTGTGTTCCCTTACAAGGCTTCAGGTAATTTTTGACCACGGAATACATTTTTAAAAAGTGTATAGTTTTTAGTTTTTGAAAATATCATTTTATGAGATATAACCATTGCTCAATCAACACAAACTCAGCACACCTGAGAAATTGATAGGTGCGTAGGAGAAATATTCCAACAACAATATCAAATCCAATTAATAAAAAGTAAAGTCCTGCACACTATCAGTCCATGCTAAATATAGAAATGTATTACAGGAAACGGCAACCTTTCGGTCTATTGACCTTCATCAAGCATATGTATACTATTACAGACAAGACATTTAAAAGCAGTCACCACCAATGAATGTAATCGACACATGTGGACCAATCACCAACTCATACATCGTGACTAACAAGGACTCAAATATCCAATAAAAGATACTTTTCAATATTACCAATAAACAATGTTCCATTATTTAGAAACAAATATATGGTTTGTAAAGTCACAATGTCAGACAATTCATATCTAAACAAAGTTACAGTATCATCTCTTCACAGTCAAATAGACACTCAAAAATACAATACAATAAAAACACTCTACAACATTACATTGAATAATATCGACGGGGCATTAGGACATCAAAGAGATCAGCCACGTCCATTGACTCGGAGCTTCTCAAAGAAGCGGTAATTAATATTTCTTCTAAAGAACTGTCCAATGATCAAATTGGTGTGTTGTCTAAAGGACTGTCATTTGTGCCGTGCCTTAAAGTGGATCTGTTTAAATGTTTTAGACAGTTAAACTTACGTTACTTCTTTTCTAAATCAGCTTTCCGCTCTTTACCTAAGACTCCGTTTAGGTCTAGAAGTATCTTTTGTCCGACAGTGTCTAATCGCATGATTCATACTTTCTGTCGGGTGGTGGAACAATATGTTTTAAAATCCTGTGTTTCGAATACGAATTGTGTGCAGAATTTGTCTTTGAATGAGAGAATTGCTCTAAATGAACTTATGTCTGATTCGGACCTGATTATAAAACCTGCTGACAAAGGGGGAGCAATTGTGGTACAAGACACGTGTAAATATAAACAAGAGGTCCTTTCTCAGTTACAAAATACGAGGTTCTATGTTAAATTATCTCATGATCCCGCTAGAATTTATCAATCGGAAATATTTTTCTAAATAATGCCAAAACTAATGGCTGGATATCACAATCAGAATTAGATTTTTTTTTATACTGTAAGCATCCAATTATGCCTGTCTTTTATACTCTTCCGAAAATCCACAAAAGATTGGTTGATCCTCCTGGCTGCCCTATAGTAGCACAAACCACCTCTCTGTTATCTCCTTTATCCCAATATGTGGATTACTTTATTAAACCATTTGTACAGAAATTACCTTTACAAGATTTATGGTGTTGTTATTAACTTTGGATATATCTAGTTTGTATACTAACATCACTTATGAAAATGGACTGAATGCCTAAAATGTTCTAAAATACAACTATTTTAACTTTGAAAAGGACTTTTACCTTCAAGTGAATGGCATGGCAATGGGTTCGATTTTTGCCCCGAATTATGCAAACTTATTCATGGGTTATTTCGAGCACCGCTATGTTTACAATTGTGATGTTAATCAGTTTTATTCTCGAATAATGAAATGGTATAGATATATCGATTGAATCTTTTTTTTTTTTTTTTTTTGGAGGCTTAGAGGAGGCTTATGAGTTTGTGACTGTTTTGAATACTTTTGTAGAGGAATTGGAATTTTCCTCTGAAGTGAGCCCCCTTAAAGTTTATTGCTTTAGCACGAAGGAAAGTTGATAACCACTTTGTATACCAAAGAAACTGATCGTAACACTCTTTTATTAGCTACGAGTTTCCATACTTCTTTGAAAAGGGGTTTACCCAAGAGTCAGTTCTACAGATTAAGAAGGATTTGCCATTCAGATTCTGATTTTATTGAAAAGTCATTGATTATGAAAAATAAATTTTTGGACAGAGGATATCCTATAAAATTGGTTAATTATGCTTTTGATATATAGCTTTAAAAAAAAAGCACGTACAGAGTTGTTAAATAAGTGGACAAAAAAACATTAGTTTACTTTTATCACTACATATTCGTCAACATCTTATCAGATAAGAAACATTTTTAAAAAACATTGGCATTTGCTGTCCTCGGACCCTGAGTTGAGTCATCTTTTTCGATATCCCCCGATGATTGTAAATAACGTTCCAAAAACTTAAGAGATCGTCTGGTACATGCCCGTTTTCAGAGTGCGGTCTCTCCTACATCACAGACTTTATTGAGCCTTAAACAGAAGGGAAATTATTGGTGCAGTAATTGTGCACAGTGTAATAATACATTCAAAACTGCGTTTTTTTGTCATCCAAGAACATGTTGAAAATATAAAATTAACTAAAATTAACGATGCAGGAGCAGGATAAGGAAACCACATTTATTTTTAACTCTAATACAGAAACTCAGAGAAGTGGGAAAACACAACCACTAACATTGATGACACCAAACTCTGGACAAAGGAAACACAAGGGTTAAGTAAGGAGAACTAAAGACGATAATTAATAGAACACAGGTGAACAGAATGAAACAATCAAACAGGAGGGAAAACTAGGTCACAGGGAGCACATGGGGAGAAAAACACACGCCCAGAACGTCCAGGGGTGTGACAATAGCCTTGTGTGCAGCACGTCGTCATATGGCGCTGTTTGTGTTATGGCCGTCCTGAGTTCGAATCCTGGCTTGAGGACTTTTCCCGATCCTGCCCCTTTCTTTCTCTCCCACTTCGCTTCCTGTCATCTCTATACTGTTCTAATAATAAAGGCAAAAATGCCAAAAAATAAATAAATAAATAATAATAATAATAAAAAAAAAAAAAAACCTTGACAAACTTATCTATACAGTACATTGTGCAGTACATACATAGTAGGCAGTACACACGTATTTACGCAAGTATTTACGTAGACCCAAGCATAGCCAGTGCTAACATTGTGTGCAGTCATCATGAAAACGTTTTTGTGACGTACAGTACATTGCTACAGCGTATTATTTTTATAGTTAGACATCTTGTTTTTTGGTCCTCAGTGGAAGACAATTGACAATGTGGCAAGGACAAAGAATCACATGACTTTCATGCAGTGATGAACAGGACCTTTATTCCTATATGATGACAAAATAATTATAGGCAATGCAGCAGTTGCTCAAGTGAGAAGAATGTGAATAGCACAAATAGTTCCATGAGAAGAAATGACATTGAGAGCAACACGTGAGAGACAGTGGCATGTGGTGGTCTTCTGAATTGAGACAGCTTTTGTTATTATTGATTTTTTTCTTTCAGCAAGGATACATTAAATTGATCAAAAGTGATAGAAAAGCCAAGTTACAAAAGATGTCTATCTCAAATAAATTAATTATCAAAGAATGCTAAATAACATGTTTCACTGTATCCACAAAAATATTTGTTTTTCTAAACACAACATAAGCATATTGGAATGATTTCTGAAGGATAATGCGACACTGAAGACATGGAAAATTTAGGTTCGTCAAACGTTTTAAAAAATATATTAAATTTGAAATGTTATTTTGAATTGTAATAATATTTCACAATATAACTTTAACTTTTATTTTTTTCAACCAAATAAATGCAGCATTGCTGAGCATAAGAGACCTTTCAAAAACAATGAAGGGGACAAAATACAAACAAACAAAAAAAACAAAAAACATAACATAACAACCCCAAACTTTTGAACAGTAGTGTACTTCTGCGAAATGTATTACCACAGACTGTTGCTCATCAATTATTATTAATATCCACCTTCTTTTCAGTTCATTAGTCATCCTTCATACATATTGCAAGTGTTTGGAGGGTGGCAGGTATGGAGGTGCACCTTCAAATTCAGAGATCATTTCGACTTCTGATCATGTGAAAATCATTGACTTAAAAGTGGTGATGTCTGAGTGGGTGAGTTGTTTACTTTGTAATTAGTCTGTCCGTTTTCACCAGTTTGACACATTCAGTCTGATTTGCACGTTACGCTGTTGACTGCATGATCAGCCAATCATGCCAACATGGATGAGAACTCCCCCTGAAACTTCATCTGCTGGTAAAATGATGTTTTAGATGTTTTATTTGATGTTATTTTTTATTTATTTTTGCACTTTTTGTACTGCCTCTTTTAAAGAAAACCCTGATGGGAGAATGAGTGAGTCTAATGACAGTGTATAACAGTTAAATGCAAGTGTATCCCTACCATCAGTCAACTGATGAGGCTGTCAGTGGTGAAATGTTTATGATTCAGCTCTTGTACAAGCTATTAATGTTTTTCATCGGGTGGTTAAAGCTGTTATTTTTGTGCGTTTAAAGTGCAAATGCAATGGTGTGATAAAGACAATTTTGTTTCTGTTGTTGTTTCTTATTATTACTGGGGGTTAGGAATATTGAAGAGTTAAAAAAAAAATAGCCAATAGACTTCATTTTATGTCACATCGTGGCAAAACCAGGGACCAAGATGTGGTTAGTTAACATGGTCCATATAGTATGTATGTGTGTGTTATTTTTTAATTTATTTATGCCATTTTTTACTTTTATTCAGCAAGGATGCATTTGACTGATCAAAAGTCACAGTAAAGGCATTTATAATGTAAAAAAAAAAAAGTTTATATATATATGTATATATATATATATATATATATATATATATATATATATATATAAAATATATAAATAAAAAAATCTGTCCTTTTGAACTTTTTATTAATCAAAGAATCTAAAAAAAAAAAAACTTTTTACAAAACTGTTAAGCAGCACAAATTTTGTCATTGTTGTGTCTCTTGAGCAGAGTCTCAGGATATTAGAATGGTTTCTGAAGGACTGGAATAAAGGCTGCTGAAAATTCAGCTTTGCATCGCAGCAATAAATTGCATTTAAATGTAATTTTTTTTTTGCTGTATTTTGATCATATAAATGCAGCCTTGGTGAGCATAAGAGACCTCTTTCAAAAATATTTAAAAAAAAAATTAACAACCACAAGCATGTGAACAATAGTGAGGACAATACATTACATAACCATAATATCTGTCATTTGCTGCTTATTGGCAATAGCATGACAATTGTTGGCTGATTTCCTGTAATATAAGTTGTAAAGTACAGTGCTTCTGATAGAAAATATCAGCATTTATTAGTTCAGCTTTGACAGAGCGTTGCAAATGCGTACACACACGCGCACACACACACGTGCACGCACACACACACACTCACTCACTCACTCACTCACTCGTGAGCGTGTCGAACAGCCATTAGTCCTCATTGATAGAGTGAACCTTTATTCTTTGCAGTGTTGTGCTATGATTGCCCTTATATGGGTGTTGACCTTGGCTGTCTCTTTTCTTTAATGGATGGATTTGTTCTTTCAGGCCATGAGGGAGCGGTAATGCTCTCTCTCTCTCCCGATCTTTTACTTCATGCAGTACACACACACACTTTCACTTTAATGCTTTTATAATGTGACGTACTCTATAGGTCAGATCCCCAGCGTCTCTTCTCTAAAAACCATGTTGGTTTGCTCAAAGACAGGGTGCAAACAGCAAAAACTCATTTACATGTTATATTATGTTTGTGAATTTTTAGTTTTGACAGGTTTTCTGCATCTTTGCAACATTAGCATAGCCAATTTTAACATCCAAACATGCAGCTTCCCACTTCATATGATATGCTGACATTGTTTGTGATCTTCATGATGATTTTTTTGTTTGTTTTGTTTTTAACGGTGATTCATGCTGTTGCTAAAATACATTATTTTGATGTTCAGATTTGTTTTGTTCCTGCCCCCACATTGTTTTTGTGAATTTTTATTTATTTATTGGACAGGTTTTCTGTCAAAAACAGCATTACATTGTTCATTCATCTTCAAAATTAAAAATAATACTGCATTAAAATGTACATTTGCATTTCTATTTAATTCAGCAGTTGCTTTTATCTAATCAACTTCATATAACTTATTACTTTCTTTTGTCATAATATTTTTCTTTTATCATAATATTTTTTATGCCTTTATTTACAGCCATTGAAAAGCACAAGCGGTGTAATTGCCTTCTGAGATTTGAATTGGGTTGTTCCTGTTTTAGAAAAAAAAGTGACTGTTTTGTAATTTAAGGAAGAAATTCTATCAAAGGCTATATCAAAGCTTAGCTACGTTAATAATTAAAGTTTGATTATTTACATAATATCCATTGTTCTGTGACAAACTGACAGCTACACAAAAAAAATTTCGCTTAGAAATTGCTAGTATATTTAACAGATTTTTACAAAGAAATGGCAAGTATCACATTGAATTAAATATGAAATTTTGAAGTAGAAAGGCTAGTAATTTAGCATAGTTCTTTCTTGTAAACTGTACTCAAATAATCTTTGTTTTATTTACAAAATTGTTAATTCATTTTTTTAAACCATGTTTTGAAATTATTACATAGATTATGTCATTCATCAGTTGATGTCATGATAACATGATAGAATGTGAGACAAACTGTTCAGACATCTTATGCCCCCACATTGCTTTTGTGAATTATTTATTTATTTATGGACAGGTTTTCTGTCAAAAACACCATTACATTGTTTAGCAATGTAAAAAATAAATAAATAAACAGTCTGCATTACTAAAATGTTCATTTTACATTTTTTTTTTATTATTATTTAGCAGTTGCTTTTATCCAAACAACTTATAATCCAAACAATTTATAACTTATAAACATACAACTTATAAACATAACCTATATTGATATGTTTTTCAATCATTGAAATGCACAAAGGGTGTTGTTATCCAACCTAATTTACACACAACACATTTAGGCACTGAACAGCAGCTGTGTGTTATACAATAAATCAGACTGGATATTGGCTTGTTATGGTGTTCAGCCAATTATCAGCTCATTATTTGTGCAAGACATAATTTAAGTCATTAATAATTAACAGGGTAACAGGTGTATTAGAAAGCGTTCTAACAGCCCTACACAAAACAACTCAATGATTTTGCTTCACTGTAGTAGTATGCCAGTTCATAAGTCTTTCTCACAAACATGCATAGAAACTTGTTCATAAAAGCTAATATTGTGGCTCCATCTGCTTACATTTGAGTGTGTGTGTGTGTGTGTGTGTGTGTGTATATGTCTGAATGTGTGTTTGTCAGAATGAAAGTGACTATAAGAGGAATAGAGATATAGAACAGGTGGCTGGACAAGCTGATTAGAACCACTGACAGTTTGGAAGTTAAAATGCAAATTTAGCAAGTGTAAATGAGAAACCCTTAAAAGAACATCTGTGTAAGTACAAGTGTTTATACATATCAGTAACAAGCATTATAATTACAGGAGCTGAAGTAAATTGATGTGACTTCATTAAGATTGGAAGTGACCATGGTCAATTTTAGGGCTGAGGGTTTTGGCAGTGTTCAGTGAACACAGGTGGTCACGAGTGGTTGTACATTTGAAGATGTGGTAAAATCTCTTTACACTTTAATTATGCGGTCACTTAAGATTTAATTATTTTTTATGCATCTTTCAGCATGCATTCAAACAGTAGTCAACTTTATTGTTCCTGAGCTAGTCGTATGTTATTCCAACCAGTATGAACAGTTGTGCCTGTGTAATTCATTGCCTGCTGAGACTCAAATTGGGTTATTCCTGTTATAGAAAAACTGGAGCTATAACTGGATTAATTAAATCTTAATTATTTACACAGTATTGTTTTGTGGCATTGACAGCTACACTGAAAAAATGGTGTAGAAACAATTTTCACTCGATGATATTTAATATTTAATTTCACAATCATAAAGAAACAGCGAGTAACATATTGAATTTAAATGTGAAATTCTGAAGTAGAAAACCTGAAATGGTATTTTATTGTAAAACCTACTCTAATAGTCTGTTTGTTTTAAACTATTTTCATTCATAAATTGCTGGTCAATTTCCTAAATAATTACAAAGAAACAGCAAATAACACTTAAAGTTAAACATGAAATTTTGAAGTAGAATGTAAAATTTACTCCAATGACCTTTTTTAAAATTTACAACTGAAAATAGTTCTACAGTGTAGTGTACATGAGCATGTCAATGTAATTTAATATAATAAAATGTAATATTTTTTAAACCATGTTTTGAAATAGATTATTACACCGATTGACACAGATCATTTTATCTAACATCACAAAGTGTGAAACAAACCAGGTAATACACAGAATCCATTGCTAAAACTTGTTCATGTTAATGCTTTTGCTTTTCCAAAAATTATGTCATTTCCTGGTGGATGATGTCATTAATGAAATAATATTTTGAATTAGCTTTTATATTTACATTTTCAGTTTTCTTTTTAATTTTAATGTTTAATCATTTTATTGTCATTTTATTAGATTTAGTATTTCAATTCAGTTTTTTTTTTGCCAAGGCATTAATTCATTTTATTTAATATCTGTTTTTTATTTCTTATTTCAGTTATCAGTTACAATATTCATATGATTTTAAGACCTCTTTATACTGTGTGAGAAAAATAAGATAGAAATTATATGGCCAACATGTTATTAAATTGTCTTTTATATTGTTATTGCACAAAATCCAATGACAATTATTAAAATGCTAAATCAATAAATGTAAATTTAAACAGCATGCAAGTAAACAACAGTAGTAAAGTTATTTAAAATTGACCTTGAATTGTAATATTGTAATAAGAAAATTAAAACTAATATAAAAATAAAATAAAATAAAAAAAAAATGTACAAAGTATGTAGCAACTGCCATGCGGAAATGATTAACATGTGCATTTGGTTCAAGGCAATGTTGCGTCAGGAAGTGCCACCAGGTGGGTCCAGAAATGCCTTTATACTTTATAATTACTGTGTGTAATTGCTGGAAGGGTTCTGGTACAACAGGGATTATCTCTGAAGACAAAATCAAAGCTTTGTTTTAGAATATTCATCATTCATACGGCTATATGCTATTGCTGAAGGTGTTTGTTCATGTACAACACTAATGGCCTTACTGTTTCAGATGGCATCCTCATCTCTTGAGGAATAGCCTGCTTTTCAGACCAAATATCACACATGTAGGAGTTTGTTATATACACTGTTATATTCATACTCGTGCGCACACGTACACACATGCACTATTATACGATTATTTTCTGTGGGTGTTTGGTTTAACAGTTGCAAAATATGCTTTTGAACATTCTGCCAATTAGTGTGTAGCAGTGTGTTTAGTGGTTGCATCCTCAGAGGAGAAATATGATACTTTAAAAAAAAAACATACTCAACTTTTAAAACTTCATATTAATTCTGGGAGGAATTTTAATAGAGTTGAATAACTCGTTCACTGTATTCAGCAACACATCAGATTAATTTGACCGATCAACAGCGAAGATGAATGCACAGACAAGAATATGGAGGCAGATGTGACCGAATGGTGTCACAACAATAACATGGTCCTGAATGTCAATAAGAAAAACTCATTTTCGACTCCAGTGCACCCAGACAGATTCTCCACCCTAATCATCACTAATGGGGCCACAGCGGAGACTGCGAACTGCCTGGGGTTACATGGGCTGCAGATTTGAAATTGTCCTTCCCCAGACCCTAAACACCAAAGACATTCCCATGAAGATACAACGGCACCTCCAGTTTCTGGAGTATTTTAAAAATAGCATTTAAAATTCTGGTGGCGGCTCTGTCTGGTGTCACTGTGGCTAGAGAGGCAATGTTACACTCGGTGAATTATTGCATTACTCTTATTAAATCTGAATAATTACATAAAAAAAGAAAAAAAAAAGTAAACTAGCTCTTTGGAATGATTTCCCCCCCCCCACCAGCAGCAGACCAGAGCTCTTTCTCTTCCACAATGACAGCTGTATGTTTGGCTTGCAGGTGTTAAATTTGAAGTGTTTTTCCAAATCTGTGTGACTACTTTATAAGGAAGTCAGAGGTTTGCAGTTGTATTTGTCAGTGAATACATTAAATGAATAGAATACTGACATGCATGAATTATTTCAGCAAGTATCTCATCTTGTAAGTTTAACAATGGACAAATTCAAGTATTTTTCTCCCCATCGTTTCCTGTTTTGTTTCTGAACTATTTGAACTAAAGGGATAATCCACCCAAAAATGAAAATTGTCATAATTTCTTCTCCCTCAGGTCATTTCAAACCTGTACGCATTTCATTCTCTGCTGAACAAAAAAAAGACAATATTTTGAAGAATGTTGATTACTTAAAGGTCCCATGGCATGAAAATTTCACTTTATGAGGTTTTTTAACATTAATATGAGTTCCCCTAGCCTGCCTATGGTCCCCCAGTGGCTAGAAATGGCGATAGGTGTAAACCGAGCCCTGGGTATCCTGCTTCGCCTTTGAGAAAATGAAAGCTCAGATGCCCAATCTGGAATCCTCCCTTTATGTCGTCATACGGGGAAAGGTTACCTCCCCTTTCTCTGCTTTGCCCGCCCATGAGAAAATGAGCTACTACCGTGCGAGGCGAGAGCAATATATATATATTTTTCTCGAGAGACATCATGGCTTGTAAACGAGTGAAGCATGGCAGTTGCTCAGTGTTTGGATGTACAAATGAACACTGAAATATGTGTACAGTGTTTCCAACAGAATTGGACTCTATTTGTGGCGGCTTATATGCAAATTCATTCTCTGCCAGCGGGAGGTGCTTTTAGAGCGCGGAGATAGCGGTTTCCGCGGTAACGCTGTACACAAAGCAGAGCTCTGCTCACAAATGCTGCTTTATCAGACATGGCATGCAAAATGAAATGAAAATGACATCCCAAATTTTCTGAAAACAGTCGGTTTCCTTCAGAAATACAGTGATATAAAAACACCCGCACTGTTTCGATTTTGAAAAGCTGGTTAAGGCCACACACCCACCTTCCACCTTGCCCCGCCTCTCTCCTCCTCATCAGCATTTAAAGCTACAGACACAGAATGGCACGTCCTAAGGAAAGCTCATTGTGGGACTGGCTCGTAGTGGCTGAAATTCTGTACTAAGGCTGAATTTCGGGAAAGAGACTTCAGATTCAGTACTAGGGACCACTTAGGCCTATATAAAAGCATCCAAAAAGCAGCATGTCATGGGACCTTTAAACAGTTCGCAATGGCTTCCATTGTATTCTGGGCACACTTTATTTTAAGGTCAAATTCTCGCTATTAATAAACCATTAACTTCTGCCTCAATAAACTATTAATTTGCTGCTTATTCCAGTTTTTTTCAAGTGCTTACATTTTTCAAAACTTTACACACAAATCCAAGAATTGCACACACAAAATACAAAATGCCTCACATCTCTTTCAAAATGAAGCACTGTATTCAAAATATCACAAACACATCTCAAAAGCAAATATTTGTCATGCGTTTCAAACACCTTTGCCATAATATGGATATAAACATAGCTATTCAAAACTATGTTTTGTTCCTATGCACATTTCTGTACAAAACTGAAAGTTATTGGCAGAGAGATGTTGAAAAATTCACAGTAAACACGAAAGCATTGAAAGCAAACTTTTTTTTTTTGTTTTACTGTAAGCATTTGTGGTTGTGAATACAGTATTGCACATATACGAAAGAAAAGAAATACATCAAGCATGTGTAGTTGTGTAGATGTGTATTTATAGGCCTATTCTAAAGCCATGATTGGTTGGTGTTCAGTAAAGCACATGTGAGGAGTTGATGAATTAGTGTGCCATTTTGATTGGTTTTGTTTGAAAAAGGAAATCGAGATACTTCCTGTTACATTTTTGTGTGTTACATTTTGTTTTGCAGAAAGTTAAAAGAATTAGTGTATGGTTTTGCAGATTTGGTGTGTGGTTCTCGTGTCTTGAGTGTCAGGTTTCAGAAATTGTGAGACAAGTAAAGATTTTCTGTGTAAGGAGTTGAAAAAAATCCTGGGTAGGATTAGAGATGTAGAATATGCTCATGCAGAATATGTGCTTTATAAGTACTAATAAACAGCCAATATGTTAATAATACGCATGCTAATAAGCAATTAGTTAATAGTGAGAATTGGTCCCATATTAAAGTGTTACCTTATTTGCTGTCCTTAAAGTGGAAGTCAATGGTTCTCCTAAGTTGTTTTGTATCAAAATGCCATCATAAGACGGGTACACTTGGCCATGAAGGGATGGGCATGGTCAGCAACAATACTCAGATAGGCTGTGGCATTTAAATAATGATCAGCTGGTACTGGTTCTGCTGCTAGTAATGTTTTACCTGAAAAAGTTGTAGTGTCTGGAGGAAGTTATCTGGGCAACTCAGGGCTATTCTAATAATATTTTCTGTACTTCAGTTTGTTTTCCTTCGGACGGCCATTGTAGAAGCAGTCATGCTGCAGGACTTCTGACACTAATATGATCTAATATGATCCTTGAAATTTGTCTCCAACATGTAATCAAGCATTACTCACCTGCACACCTTCTGTTGGTTTTTGGCATTGCCATACTTTTAGGAGTAGAGTGCCTAATTCACAGCTTATATTAATGGAACAGCACTGCTGTTTAATATTAATATGCCACAGTTGTAAGTTCTGTACATTATGAATAGACATCTTACAATAGAATAAAATAATGACTTTTAAAGGTACATTCACAAACCTTAATGCTTTTCAAGTAGTTGCATAATGGGGCTTTTAATGGTCTTGCAGTCTTCGTTGTTAAGTTAAAGAGTCCTCAGTCACCTTATGCAAGCTCCAAACCATACGTTTCAGAATAAAACTAATGAGCTATTTAAGAGCACTTGAGTAGCACAATATCCATCATCGACTTGAGCTTGTCCTTACTTCCTTTGAGAAACAGACGTTATTGTGTTGCAGCTTTATTCTCAGCTAGTCATTCACTTTCATTCAGCTCCTATCAAACAAGAAGATGGTCTGTGAGCCACAGGTGTGAGTGTGTATTTTTTTTTTTTTTTTGTCCGCCATTCAGCAGGCTTCAAATCAGCTTGATTGTCCCATCTCAATGTAAGAGGTTTCCCCAGCTAACCTCAAATCAGTTTAACAATCTTTATTTCTCTCAAGTTCTAACATCTTCCCACACATGACATCAAATCAAACTTAATGGCCTTTTATGCACTCCACATAGCATCTTCAGACTGACCTGAAGTCAGCTTTTATAGCCTTTTATTTACTGTTCACCTGAGCTGGAGGACAGCTATTTTGTTGAAGAGCCAACTCCATGCCATCAAAGGGCTTTTAATCATGTTTTGTAATGTATGGAAGAGGCTCTGAATTCAGTCAGTTAAGACACTGACCTGCTGAAAGACTGACATGTTGAAAATGGATGCCTTCAGTCTAAACAGCCACTTTAAAAATTACTTCCTAATCAGCAGCTAATTGCTATAACTGCTGCAAATAGGCCAAAAGCTTAAATAATAACACTATTTGGAGTGTTTAATCAAGCAGCACATAAACATGTGCAGAGACTTTAAAGCAACAACAAATCAGAGTTTTTCAAACTTTTTAATGCCAAGGACCCCAAATTTGATCTTTTTGCAAGGGACCTCTCTCAGGGAAAGCAATATATTTGGTGACACTTTATTTTAAGTTCAAATTCTTGCCATTAGCAAACCATTAACTATGACTTTTGCCTCAATAAACTCCTAATTTGCTGCTTATTAATAGTTAGTAAAGTAGTTGTTAAGTTTAGGTATTGGGTAGGTTTAGGGATGTAAAAGCATACAGAATATGTGCTTTATAAGTACAAACAAGCAGCCAATATGTTAAAAATAGGCATGCTAATAAACAATAGTGAGAATTGGTTCCTATACTAAATTGTTACCATGTATTTTTATGTATATGATGGGTGTTATTATTTATATGATGTTATAGTATCTTTTTATGTTTTGAATTAGCTGTTATTTAATAGTTTATTAACATTTGGTTTTGTCTAATTTTGTCATTTATGTATTATTATTATTATTATTATTATTTTTTATATTTCTGTTTAGGTTTTTTATGGTTTTAACTTAAATTTACAGTTAAATACCGTTATTTCATTAACTGATATAATGTTAATATACCAACCTATTGAAGTACTGAGATCTGTTTTGTACCTTTGTAATGCACTGATAACCACCAAATGCAGGTTTGAAAATCACATGCTGAACCAAAGTCCATCACAAGCAGCTTTTATGTAGCTGGTGCACAGTGTCATTCACACAAACACTAAACACCATCACAGTGAGACTCATTAAACTGAAATATGCAATAATAAACATAACTGATAAGAAAAAAAAAAGAAGAAACAGTTATTTCAAAGAAAAAACATCCAATTTGAAATGCAATGCAGGGAATTCTGGGAACGTCAATTTACGTTTTTTTCTCTGTAAATTTTACATTCTTTTTCACTTCCAAAAATGGTATTTCACCGTAAAATTGTCTGAGATGTCTATTACAGTTTTTCACCGTATATATTAGAGGAACTTACCGTTAACCATTTAACAGGTTTTTACTGTAGCATTTTCACAGTTTTTTACCGTTAAAATCACGGTCATTTTTTTACAGTGTATCAATATTATTGCTAAGTATAAAAATTATTGTGTAAAATGTATTGAAATGATAACACTTATAAATACAGCCCTCGTAAAACTTTTTTTTCCCAGAAAATTTTCCATGGACTGCCTTGCAGACTCTTGTGGTCCCTTAGGGGTCCCCATAACCCAGGTTAAAAACCGCTGTCATAAAGGAATAATTCTGTCATCATTTACATACCTTCATGTTGTTCCTAACCCATATGAATGCACTGCAAATGATGTTTCATGTTGTCTGGTTACAAGGTATTAGGGAATCAGTTCAGTTCCTGTGGAACGTACTTGTAGGTGAACCTTTAATTTTAGACTCTTTGGATGAAAGAATCTGTCAAATGGATAAATGTAAATGTTCTATCATCTTTCCACAGACAAGGGATTTGAGTAGCCCAGTCATTTGCTCGTTGCTTAAGTGAAGACACACTTGTTGCCTGGAGGAGGTGATGGACTCATGGAGAGTTTGGGCGAAAGCCAGGAGGCAATGTAAAGCTATTCACAAGAAACCATTGAAGATAAGAGTTCATTTGATTTCAAGTGTTACCTAAAAGCAGCATTCCAACACCAAGAGACTGCAGCGTCACTGATAAGAAACAGAGGACATGATTGCTGCAAACACTCCAACAAAACACTCCAACAATATGGCTCAAAGAGACACACACATACATACACATTTACTTACATCTAAACGAAGACACAGACTTGTTTTATGGCTCAATTCGCAGCCAATCACATTCAGCAAGGATGCATTAAATTGATCAAATATGAAATGCTTATGTTTAATAGTTTTCCACAGATTTCCACAAATATTTTTTGTGCTATAGTTTAGGGGGAAATTTCCTCAGTGCTTTGAAAAACCTCTCTTTCTCTTTCTCACACACACATGCACACATTTGTTCAACACCATCCATTCTTCTGTGAACCTCCTCCATGGACAAACAACTTATTTGATTCGTACTGAGGGACTGAAAACACGTCTGGTGTTTTCGTGGTGTCTGTATATTTTTGCTTATTCTTTTTGAGGGTTGCACAGCAGTAGGGAAACCGCAGCCCAGTTGTTGTTGTTCTTTATACTGTCTGTCATTTGTTCTTTCACTCTGCTGTTTTTCGCCGAAAACGGTGGCACAGCTTGTGGCTTACACATGAGTGTCTGTGATTGCGTGGTCTGTTGTGGCACCAAACCTCTTTGATTGCTTTCTTTTCTCTAGCCAGGGGGAGGAAAGACTCTCTTCTGGTCTCTCTCCTCTGCTTTCTTTTTTTTTTTTTTCTCATGCTGTGAGGGGACAATAGATGACCAGGTGAGAGTTTGCTTTGTGTTAGTGTATATGTGTTTGACAGAGAGCTAATCCACTCCTTTAAATGCCACTGAGTTTGAATTACTGGTCAACATCAAAGTTGTCACATGTTCTAGACATGCTGAGAAGTCATTTATTTCTAAAAGAGGGAAGTAGTACAATATATGCGTATAGGGAATTATCAGATCTGATTTAAGCTTTGAGTGTGTTGAAATATTTGAACTTTTGTGGCTAGAATATAATGTGTTATATAGTCTAATCAAATCTATGTGTGTGAAGTCAGAATTACCAACACTTTTGCCCTAAAATGTTATTCTTTAAACCAAGGCTCTGAACCGGTTCAAGGAATGAAAACTGGAAACAAATGAAATTTTGACAGGAAAATAACCAGAAACAGAAACAAAATCAAATTTTATAGTTCTGAACAGAAGCGAAAATTTGAAATGGCCATTAACCGGTTAATAACATTATTTTATCTTTCCATTTAATATTTGCTGTCAACCAATCATGAATTCAAGTAGTATGGCCTATGCAAATGTAAGGCTGATGCATCCAATGAGTGAAATGCCCGCGGTAAGTCGCAATGGCAGTGCATTAGAGGAAGAGTTTATCCGAGGATAGTGTAAGATGGATTCAACAGATCACACGCACCTGCAGCGCTTCGTGGCCACAGAAAATACTTTCCTAAGTATGAATGCATTAGAGCATGTAGTAAGGATCAAAATTGTAAAGGGACATTATCTACAAGCAGAATCAGAAACTCATGTAATTTGTGCACAAGAGTTTTATTAACTAAACACTAACACCAACTAGTCTAACAAACAAACAAACAAACATACATACACTCACGCGTACTACATACAAAAGGGGAGCTAAAGTGGATGAATGAAGCCAATAGAGAAACCAGAGAATGCAGTTATGGAAAATGAGTCAGAACCACCTGAGTTAAAAACCGCTTAGTTAAATGTACGATACTTGCATTGCCTTGGTCATTGAACAAGTGTCCGGATGCAGTCTCGAATGAAAGTTCTGATGGTTTGAAGGGCAATGAACTCCAAAAGATGTTATTCTGGCTCTGTGGTGATTGGGAGTTTCTTCCCAGGTAGAAAGTGAAAAAGAGCTAAGAGAGACATCAGCTGAGATCCGAGGATCTTTGGTTGAATGGAAAGGCAAGGCCAAAAGTCTGGCACAAAAAACTAAGGCTTCCAGAGGAGTTCTAGCTCACATACTCATCTTCTCAGCATCTAACAGAACCGCAGACCAGGAGGCGGGTCACTGATGTGAGAGCTTTATCTGCTATAGAGGTCACTCCTTTCGGGGTGTCAAAGAGCCAATGGTGTCTTGAACTTTTGGAGGGAAAGTTTACGACTCTTTATCTCCAAGCATGATAATTTGCATATGTAACTGGATCGGATGTTACAAGATTCTTAGAACACTAATATGTTGCATAGGTATCAACATATAATATACACTGTCAATTAGATCATCCAAAGACAAATTGATAGAGACCAAACATGGTATAGCTAAGGTTACATGAACGAGTGGTTCTATCATAAGCATACATAAAACAGTATGCAATACAAAAGACAATATACAAGAACAATAACAATATACACAATGACCTGAAGGATATGTTTGTTCATTCAAAGAAAGGTTTTCTTATGAATTAATTAGAGAAGAGTCCATTTTATGGGCATTATGTGTCTTTCCTAAGGGGAAATGGAGTGAGCTCTGACCGAGTTCCTTTGAGCAATAAAACTAGTGTTATCAGATTGGTTGCCATGGAACCAGAGGCCTGTTGTGCCTTTCTGAGGTGTTAGATGCATTTCGGGGGAAGGGTCCACAGACCCTCATAGTTGGCCCTTTGGTTGGGTGAGGGGGCATTAGAGATTATGTGTTAAGTATAACTAATAATTGTGTGTCTGATTGGTCCAAATGCTACAATACTGTATATGGTGTTTATAATGTGTGTAAACATTTTGCGTTACTGGCATTTTAGCACATTATTTCTGAATGTAGCCTAATAATAAAATGCGACGTGAGCCTACACAACTTTTTTCTTTTTCCTTTTTTGAGTAAAAAAACGCTGTACTTTTTTATTATTATTATTGGCAAATAAAAAGTTTAAAAATAACGTTATTAACCAGTATTTTTTTTTAGCTAAAGTGGTTTCGGAATGATAATAATACAGAGGAACGCAGGAACAGAAACGTTAAAATATATATATTTTTTTTTCATATTTTCAAGCCCTGCTTTAAACTCTTTTTTTTTTTTTTTTTGTAAAATGAATAATTAATAATGAATAACTATGTCAGAAATAATTATTTTATAAATATTACACAATTGTTTACCTTGATTAGCTCTAGAAATCCTATGCTTTTCTTTCAAACAGCTGGAACTATTCATACATTCATTATTCATTCTTTTTACCGTGGTGAATAAACAGAGGGTAATCTTTGCTTCACGACAAATTCGAAAGTTCTTTGGGTTTGCCACTAGTGGGCAAAATGCGACAGTCGTATGAATCGAATCGCGAATGTTGGAGATAATAGAAAAGGCGGCTTCTGTCTTGTAGTGTGCATTAGCTTAAAAACATGCTAATGTCAAGCATCAAAATCAGAAGGCTTTGCTTGTTTGCTTTAAAGGCTGTGTGAACAGAATTTGTGACTAACTTAAGGACTCTGACATATTTCTGAGTGAAACAGAATATTGAAAGAGAAAAAATAAAGTGACTAGCGGTTGCAGGTTAGTGGTTAAGGGTTGTCTTGCCCAATCAGAGAGGGAACTCCATTCTAGATGTGAAGGAAATTTATAGATTTTGAATACAGATTAAGAAAGCCCATAGTATCAGTTTTGATACTAGCATATGCATGCAGCTGAATGAGCAGTCTTTCAAAGTGTGTAAAAACACAGGCTCTAGACATGTTTCAACCTATTTCAGTGTCTGTAATATTGGTAACACTTTATTTTAGGGTCTCTTAACTAGTTGTTTATTAGCATGCATATTACTAGAATATTAGCCATTTATTAGTACTAATTAAGCACATATTAATGCCTTATTCTGCATGACCTAATTCTACATCCCTAACCCTACCCAATACCTAAACTTAACAACTACCTCACTAACTATTAATAAGCAGCAAATTAGGAATTTATTGAGGGAAAAGTTGTATAGTGAAAAAGTCTTCCCTATTCCAAAGTGTTACCGTAATACTTCTCTCCAGAAGTTATGACCAATAAAAATTTCTTGATGATGAAATTTGTGTAATTTGTACTGTACGCACACAATAACGTATGCATAAAAAACCCTGAGTATACTTAAGGCGTACGAATAGTAATTTGTGCTAACAAAGTAAAGGATTAATTTTGATTTCATGCAGATTTTAAACATATATCTAACAAAATGTAGAGAGTTTAAGCAGGAAAAAAACCCAACAAAAAAACAACACTGGCCAAAAAAATCTAAGAAATTAAATGCACCTTGTTGATGTTTAGATATTTTAATTACAGCAAGTAAAAAATACTGACAAAGAAACCAATTTTTGTAGTGTAACTGTCCTCCTCTTCAAATCACATTGCCATGGCAGTTCTGAACCTCAGAAAAAATCTCTTGTCGGGTATAATTGAAAAGAGAGTTAAGGCTTAGCGATTGAAAAACATGCGGCCAACCCTCCCCTGCCTTACAATAACCATACCACAAATCTCCTCATGGGTTATGACGGTCATCCGGCCACTGTGCTGTAGTTGCCTGATGATAGGTTTTCTCGCTCTCGCTCTGTCTCGCCTCTCCCTGTGCTGTCCAGAGCTGGAGTGTGAAAAGAAATTGCTGCTTTAGCCTTGGGTTAGGCCCTGTGACAGGTTAACACACACACACACACACACACACACTGAGGTTCTGTTAACTCTACGCTGTCAGAACAAACACCATCATATTTCAAAATGACCAGTACCTCCCCTCTCTCCCCCTCTCTGTCGTTCTTTCCTGCCTCATCATCTTCTGTTCTCCCCTCTCTCTGTCCCTCCCTCCCTCTCTTTTTCAGTTCCTTTCCAATTTGTGTGATTTAATTGGTGAGTTTAGTGGCTGGAGCAAGGTGAGGGGTTGTCTGGGAAAATTTAAGGCAGCTGGTTTCTGTCAGCCTGGTGAACTCTTTCATAGTCACTTAGCTCTCTCTCTCTTTCTTTTCCTTTTCTCACTATCTGTCCATCTACTTCTCTCGTACTGTCTACCTGCCTTGTTTATGGGGAACTTCAAACTGTTCTGGGAGAGATAACTAATCTGAGAAGACCATGTCTCTGACGTAAAATAAGAAACTGTGGTGATGTATGCTGCCATATTGACCCTCCCCAGAAAACGCCTCTTTTGTTCTGTCCTCAAATGAGTCATGAAGTCATCTACAGTAACAGCTTTAAGCATCATCATGTTTATGATAATGTTGTGAGATATGTGTATTTTCTTATTTTCACCAATGCTCCAAAAGGAATTGCAATCTGTTTGTTTGAGTGAGCGGACACTGCAACATGAGCTCGTCCAATGAGATGATTTTGGAGTGGGACTACCTTACTGAATAATTGGGACAGTGTTTTAAAGGATTAGTTCACTTGCAGAATAAAAATTTCCTGATAATTTACTCACCCCCATGCAGAGGTGTAAAGTACTTAAGTAAATGTAACTAATTACTGTACTTAAGTATCTTTTTGAGTACTTTGTAGTTTTACTGAGTAAGACATTAGCAACTTAGCAACATTGCATTTTTGAATGAGTATCTGTACTCTTTAATCAACTACATTTGAAATGAGTGTTGCAGTTACACATTACATTTTTCATGACACCTAGCTTTTCTGCAGCAGTTTATTTCTGCTATAAAAGATGTGATATCGCCAACTACAGGGCACTGAATGTACTATATCTTGTGCATTTTTCCCTTACTCACCCAAACTTGTCAACAAGGCTACTTTACATGAATATGAGATCCTTAGCCAGTAGTTGTGAATCACAGGTGTTTTATATATTTACATTTATGCATTTAGCAGACGCTTTATCCAAAGCGACTTACATTGCATTCAAGTTACAGTTTTTACATTTTACCAGCTCTTTTTTTCTTGCTAGCGCCATGCTCTACTATTTGAGCTACAGGAAAGTATATGAGATGAGGACATGACTGCAGCTGGCAATGATGCCGAAACCAGCACATCCAGTGCAAGAATACTTTGACTTTTTAATTTTACTTTATTTTAATTTTACTTTAATTTGACTTATTTTAACATTATTTTATTTATCCGTTATACTGAAGAGACCGTTTTGAAGGATATTGTTTTTTTGTTTTGTTTTTGCAATTTTGAAGTGTTCAGTTTTATTTTAGTTTCAGAAAATAAGCATGATTGGTCTCCTCACAAATCAGCTCTTTCTTGATTTTTTTTGTTGCATTTTCTGTGCCTTGTCTTGGATTTTTATGTCACTTCCGGTCTCTCGTGGTGTTTGTAGTCACTTTGTATCTTATCTTGTTAAGCTTGTTAGCCCCCTGTGTATATATAGCCCTAGTGTTTCCTTAGTTCTTTGTGAGTTGTTGAATGTAATGGTTATCTGTTTGCCTGTCATTCTGTTCTTTGTTCGCTTTGGTTTTTGGCTTATTGTTTGTTCTAGCTTTTCCATGAAATATCTGCACATAAATCCTTGCCTCTGCCTGTTTCCCCAGCTTCTCCACAACATTACAGTTTTTGACTGGCACGTCTCTTTGACTAGTGCATCTTTGAGCCTATATTTAGTATAAATAAAATACTTAAGTACTGTTAAAATCAGATACTCTAATACTTTTACTCAAGTTGTTTTGGAATTGGTAACTTGTAGTGGAGTCATTTTCACTGTAAGGTATCTGTACTTTTACTCAAGTATGGTTTTCAGGTACTCTTTACACCTCTGCCCCCATGTCATCCAAGATGTTCATGTCTGTCTTTCTTCAGTCGATGAGAAATTAAGGTTTTTGAGGAAAACATTCCAGGATTTTTCTCCATTTAGTGGACTTCAATGGGAGAAAAGGCTCTACATAATACTACATAATACATGACCTTCAACATGTTGCGTCCCATTGAAGTCTACTATATAGAGAAAAATCCTGGAATGTTTTCCTCAAAAATGTTTTCCTTAATTTCTTTTCAACTGAAGAAAGAAAGACATGAACATCTTGTATGATTTGGGGATGAGTAAATTATCAGGAAATTTTTATTCTGGAAGTGAACTAATCTTTTAAGTTTTTATATTATTTTTGCAAATTCTGTTGAATACCACAGAAATTACATAATGCAACCAGTGTCATCTAATTAGTGCCAGCAAAAATAATGTCTGTTTTCAAACAAGTTTTGTCAAACATGCCCTTATCTGCCATTCTTTGGAAAAAAACGGAAAATTCCACCTAATAAAAACACCATTAGTTAACCAGACTGACAAAGTGGTCAGTGTTTGGCTGGTTTGCACGATTAATTTATCCCCTGGTGGTAAATGGTGTAACTAAACCATGTTTGCCCAAAAACAATTTTTAAAAAAATTATTCATTTATTCTGACAAAATAATTTTGTGTGTGCATTTCATATTTTTGTATATGTTGTGTTTTACCAGTTAGTTTTTTTTGAAGGCTCTTAAAAGTGTGAAATGAACTGCAGTTACTGTACAGCTCAGGATAGTCGCTAGTGCAGGGCTTGCAAGTGTGTGCGTACATCGACCATTGAGATGAATGGAAGCACTAACGGTTAGCTTCCTTTAGGTATTAAAGCAACTGTTAGATTATTTTCCTTATCTCTCAGTGCCATAAAATGCTCTCAGCCCCTTCAGTCTAGAATGCATAGTCATGGGAAGAGGGATGGCCACAGAGACAATGTTTCTAGGTTCAAACTTCTTTTAAGTTTATTGTGCAAACGTCAGCTCATATACTTCTTTAATAAACAAAAAACAGCGTGCAGTGTAATAACCATCCAATAAGAACAAATATTACATCATTATAGAGATAATATATGTAGTGATAATTATAACTTCTGAAAAAACAACAGATTCTGTCTGGCAAGGATTCTCCAAGCTTTCTGCATAACATCCTGTTTTCAGTCTTATACAGTCATGCAGGTTATATAATGATTTACTATAGTAACCAATAATAAGCAAAGAAGAATAATGAAAAGAAGAGGGGAATTCCCATAATAACTCATCCTGTAAACTTGATATTCCTGAACATATACAAGCTTAGTGCCATATTTCTTACAGCAACCCAAGTTCATTGATAAAACATGACTGTGGTGACATTTCTTTAAAATATACTGTTGCTTTTTGACACTTTCAAAGTAAAAGTGTCTATAGAGTAGCTCTAAATGCGCATTCAGTTATTATTTTAAACAAATTAATGTGAATCTGGCAACATTTTATTGCATTGGTTCTTGTAGATATCGCTAGCAGTTTGGAAAGGAAATGTGTTGCTTAAAGTTCAATGCTTTAGCGAATTGAAAATAACATACCACCTACACTAAAGCCTTCCTTAAACCTAAAACTACAATTTTTTGAGCTCTTTTACCATATTTTATCAGCAAATGCAATGGTGTACCAAGGTGAGCTACCGAGCAAGTTTACCATGTTAGAAAAGCCATAGACACTGAGCTGATTTTGGGATGTAAATGTACAACCCGAATTCTGGAAATGTTGGAACGTGAAAATGAAAACTAAAATAATTAAAAATCACATGAGCCAATATTCTATTCAGAGTAGAACATAGAGAACATAACAAATGTTTAAACTGAGAAAGTTTACAATTCTATGCACAAAATGAGCTCATTTCATATTTGATGCCTGCTACAGATGTCAAAATAGTTGGGACGGTGGCATGTTTACCATGGTGTAGCATCTCCTCTTCTTTTGTCTTGCCCAGTTTGAAGACATCTGGGCATCAAGGTTATGAGTTTCTGGAGTTTTGGTGTTGGAATTTGGTCCCATTCTTGCCTGCTGAAGAGTTTGTGGTCATCTTTGACGTATTTTTCGTTTAATGATGCACCAAATGTTCTCTATAGTTGAAAGATCTGGACTGCAGGCAGGCCAATTCAGCACCCCGACTCTTCTACTACGAAGCCATGCTGTTGTAATAGCTGCAGTATGTGGTTTTGCATTGTCCTGCTGAAATACACAAGGCCTTCCCTGAAATAGACGTCATCTGGAGGGGAGCATATGTTGCTCTAAAACCTTTATGTAACTTTCAGCATTCATAGTGCCATAGTGCGCTGGAAGGTCTCCCTCCTCTTTAGTCCGGAGGATACGGTGTCTGTGATTTCCAAAAAGAATGTCAAATTTGGACTCGTCTGACCATAGAACACTTTTCCACTTTGAAACGGTCCATTTTAAATGAGCCTTGGCCCACAGGACACGACGCCGGTTCTGGACCATGTTCACATATGGCTTACTTTTTGCATGATAGAGCTTTAGTTGGCATCTGCAGATGGCACGGCGGATTGTGTTTACCGACAGTGGTTTCTGGAAGTATTCCTGGGCCCATTTAGTAATGTCAATGACAGAATCATGCTGATGAGTGATGCAGTGTTGTCTGAGGGCCCGAAGACCATGGGCATCCATCATAAGTCCTCTGCCTTGTCCCTTACCCACAGAGATTTCTCCAGTTTCTCTGAATCTTTTGATGATATTATGCACTGTAGATGATGAGATTTGCAAAGCCTTTAAAAACAACGTTCCTCAACGTCAAATTGCAATGTATTCCACAATCTTTTTACACACTCTTTCACAGATTAGAGAGCCTCTGCCCATCTTTACTTCTGAGAAACTCTGCCTCTCTAAGACATCCCTTTTATTCAATTCAATTAAATTCAAGTTTATTTGTTTAGCGCATTTTACGATACAAATCATTTCAAAGCAGCTTTACAGGAAATTAAGTTTCTACAATATATTTATATATTGTAAAAACTTACTATATTTAACTTATGGCAAAATTTGGTAATTCTGTATATTGTGGGTTAGCTGAGGGTTGGCATCCTCTAAGGTCCTCTGAGAGGTTGGCATCATCTCTTCTCAGGTGTTTGGTCATCTCAGTTCATTTAAGGGTTGGATCCAGACTGAAGCTTCTGTTAATCCCGTGGCAGAAACAGAGAAACAAATAGAGACATAATTAGCATAGCTGCTGTTCCATCCAAGCAAAAATTATTTGTTTAACCCAAGCTAAAGAATAATAATGTGCATTTGAGCAAATATAACTGCAGTACAAGATATAGCTAATTTTATGCCTAATCATGTTACAGACCTGATGTCAATTAACTTAATTAGTTGCTAGATGTTCTCCCAGCTGAATATTTTCAAAATGTCTTGCTTTTTCAGCCCTTTGTTGCCCCCGTGCCAACTTTTTTGAGACCTGTAGCAGGCATCAAATTTTAAATGAGCTCATTTAGTGGATAAAAGTGTAAAATTTCTCAGTTTAAACATTTTTTATATGTTCTATTGTGAATAAAATATTGGCTCATGTGATTTGAAAGTCTTTTAGTTTTCATTTTATTCAAATTTAAAAAACGTCTCATCATTTCCGGAATTCGGGTTGTAAAAATATGAGTTTACAAATTATGCACTATTGTTTGTGTGCGTTTTGAGCTCAAAATGTAGTATTGTGAAATTAACTGTAAGAAAATAAGTCTTTATTAATCAGTAATCTGACCCTGTAGAGGTGTTTTGCAAAAAATATATAGAGGCACGATTTTGAAAATGAGTCTAGGATGCAATAAAGACTTCCTTTGCTCAAACAAACAGAAATCTTGAAAGCTCCACAGAGACACAGTGTTTACAGTTTTAGTTAAATCGACTTAAGATTGGCTTACTTATAGCTGCCTCAGCTGGGATAGGAGAATGTATTTTAATATCGAAAAATTACACTCTTCAGTGTGAATGTGGCCCATACATCACAAACACCCCAGTTCATCACACAAATTCTATAGTAGGCTAAGTAGTAATGTAGGAACTGTAGGTAGCTCCTGTGCTACATACTTAATTGAATATACATGTTCATGGTCATTCATCTGAAGCATAGACACAAAGCCTATTTCATACAGTCTCTCTCTCTCTTTCCCTCTCTGATGATTTATTTGTTCTCTTCCTGTGCAGCTGCCCCAGAGATAAGTGGCTGTTTATCAAATTGCCTGTCAGAAACACTCGGCAGATTAATCCACAGCTCTTATCGCCGCGCTGAGAGAAAACTTCCCAGTGCTTTTAATTCACTGAATTGGATTACAGTATTACACAAGCACCTCTCGCGACTGGAGTGCACAACTCGTTTTAATACAAAAAAACCTCCGTCCAAACTGGAAGCGAGCGATGTGATGCATCAAAATTGGAGCACTCCTGTTATAATCAATGAAGCAGTATAAACTGCAAGTTTGTGAGTTTTGTGGTGACTACCAATGGAAGTGCAGATAGTGGTGCTTATGAGATTCACTTCTTGAAACTGTATACTATTGGTAAGTAGGAAAACCTAATGGAGTAAAACAGTGAACACACACTTCTCTTGTGGTTCCAGCAGTATTTTGTAAATGTATAGATCTATTGTGAACAATTAATCTGTGTATACTTTTCAATGTTTTTAAAAAAAATTGTTGACCTTTTGACCTGTTTAATCAAAATGTCAGCTTGATCTTCCAGTCATACTTAGAGTGTTTAAATGATGACAAGTTTGGGTGGAATACCTACTAACTATCCCTTTAGTTCCTTAATTACTTAATTATTCTTTCACCTCGTGTATTGAGACTTACTGGAGAATTATGTTTTTTTTTTGGTATCCTGTCATTCTCTTGCAGTGGAGTTACATTGTTTTACACCTTACAGCTTTGCACTCAAAGCTTGCATGGGTCCTGATGGAATTATGTTGGTTAAAATGGAAATAGGTGGTTTAAATGGAAAAAGTGTGGAATGTTAAATATTAGGAAGGCTTGTCTGGGTCCAGCTCGTCTGATGGGGTGCCGTAACAGTTGCCGTTTCAATCCGTAGCTCTATATGTAAAGTAGCCCCATGGGACAGCGGGAAAGGGGGCTATGCTCAGCCAGATGAGTGATTGAGGAGATTTAAAGGCTGCGTGGTGAACGGATAGAGAGCGAGATGGAGAGAGAGATGATAGATGTGGTAGGCGTGTGCAAAATGTCTGTAGGAGGCTCAGGTGTCAGAGTCCGACAGCTCCCCGTGGGCTGTAAACTTGTGAACTTTGACATCTATTTACTCACTCGCTGTCTCGTTTGCTCGCTCATTGAGGTTTAAAGAGTGGGCGGGGCGACTCGTTGTCATGGTGATGACTGACAGCCAAGTGTTCCTTTAGTCCATAAAGATTTCTAGAGTTTTAAATTAGCCCTCTAAGCCCATGGCCAGGTCTTACCTATCTAAAATTCATCACTTCTTCTCATTTCATGCCTTTTACATTCATTTTTAACTAGCTAGACCAGTCGACCGATAAACGTGCGCAACAATTACCCGCAAGTATGAGCCGGCTGTATGTTCCGTATGCAGAAATCTTCATTCCAGGTTTAAGTTGGCTCTAAAATCCCGATTTTTGGCCACCTTGGGAGTTTAAACTATGCAGTCTTGCTAAATGAGATCCACTGTGTCCCCCAGCAGTGTACATGACCAGAGTTCTCTACACCAGCAGGCTTATGGGCATTAAAGTGCCTCAGTGACGCCAGGAATCCATTACTCTGCTATTTTGAGCATTCTACAGATTGCTCCCTGCGCGGAATAACAAGCAGCTGGGAATGGTCAGGAAGCTAAAGGAAGGTCCAGATGACTGACAGGAGATCAGCGAGAACAGCCCGAGAGTTCGGCCTGGGCCCGGTTAACTGACAGCAGATCAGCGCTGATAGGACAGGGGGAAAATGAGAGTGCTCTGAAACCGCTTTGCTGGGGGCCAAAAGCCTGCCACAGCCCGGATGTATGAATGGAGCCGGGGACCGGAGGAGACAGCAGCGGAGGGAGAAACGCCAACCGGTTGGACAGAGATAAGCGTAGCTGAGAGACGAGGCGATGAACACGTGGGGAGACAATAGTTAAGGGCAGTTAGAGGTGATGGAAGGGGGTTGATGAGGAGAGGAGAAGAGAGGAGGATGTGTGTTTCGGTGTGTGTATGAACGGAGAATGATTGACTGATGAGGGATAGGAAGGAAAAGATGAGAGGTAAGAGTCAGGATGCTGGAAAAAAGGTATTTTCACTACTTATTTCAATTCCACATCAGTGTACACACAGTTGTCCTGCTGTGAGCTCCCTACTGTGTTAATGAAGATGATGATGAAGTCATTGGTCCAGACAGAGAATGTGGGACTGCTGATTACGTGTGTGTGTGTGTATGTGAAGGAGAGGCACTGTATTTTTGCAGAGTAAATTCTGATTTTATTCCACTCTGATTTTAAAGTAATTTTTTTTTTTTTTTTTTTTTTTTTACCTTTTTGTTTATGGAATAATCATGGCTGACATGGCTGGATTTCCATGATGACTGACATTCTGTCCAGGGTGGCATGAATACAAAAAATTACTTAGTGCACCTTCTTGCAGTCTCAGTTTAATGTTAATGCTGTTGTAGTAGTATTTGCATTTTAACATCTCTCTTATATCTCTTGTAATTCATGAAATGTCTGTCCCTGTCTTTTAATAACCACCTCTTTCACTCTTTTCTGACTCTCTTCCTCCATCACCTTTATGTGACCTCTCTGTGTTCTCGTCTTCACTTCACTTGGATATAATTTTTTTCTTTAGTGTTTATTTCATTTCCATCTTCTAATTTCTCTCCTTCTCCCTCTTAATCTTCTCAGCTCCATCCTTTTGCATTTTTCCATCTTCTTCTCTCTCTGTCTCTCCCTCTCTTAACCCTGACTGTGATGTCTTCTTGTTATTTCTCACAGAAATTGGCCTGTCATAATCTATGCCGCTGAGTAATCAGTGTCGGGTTGTATTCTGCTACAATGGCACCTGAAAAAGGACAACAAAAAAAAAGTCCCATCCCAGAAAGGTGACATCATCCTCTTTACCAAAGAAAGATGATGACCGCCACACCTGGAATACCAACCTGAGCTGCATACGCAGGCCAAAGAGAAGATGGAAATTGCAGAGGTGTGGTAGAGAGAGGCTGGAAATTGACTTTCGACAGCATCCATCCTAATACCAAGACTGTTTACTGTCAAACTTCATCCAATAAGTATGATTTGGTAGTGAGTGAGACAGATAGACAGTGGGAGAAATGGTTTGTTCTGTCTTATGTGCTGTAATGATGTACTAGATTTGGACAAATGGCCAGCTTTGAGCCGTTTGCTCTCTTTTTATTATATCCATTCTCATATTTAGCCATGATTCATGGGTAATTATGAGGGAATTGATTATTTGAAACTAATTAACCTCCATTAGAGCAGCTCTGGCTTGAATATGAAAACAAACTATCCAAGTGAACCTTGCTTGGGGGATAGGTTCAAAAATGAAAAACAAAACCGCTATTCTATATCGCTCAGACCTGTCCATTCCTCTCCATTCCTCTCCACCAATCACATGTCTTTAATCTGTATATGCCACCACTACATCTGTCTGCGTAAAGGGAGGGTGTGTTTGGGAGTCATTAGGTCTGATCAGTTCATTAAAGAGATTGAGCGAGTTGCACTAATGGCCACTTGAGTGGTACCATGTCGTGGAAGATCATCATTTGTTATTTCTCTCCTCATTCTGTTTCTCTCTCCTCTCCTTCTTCTCTTTGGTAGTCTCAGTGGGATTAATTGAAGGAGGAAAGCAAGAGGAAGCGAGAAGTGGAAAGACGTGGAAAACGGGAAACATGGAAAAACAATCTCTTGCGCCCCTGAGGGATGGAGTGATGTGAAGAACTTGTCTGAGGGTGTTGAACAGAGATGCTTGGAAAGTCCCCTCTCCACCTGAGTGAAGAGTCAAGGTCATCCACAGGCCATGATTCATCAACAGCAGCCCAAATCACAGCTCTACCCGTGAAACACAAAAACAGGTGTGTCTGCAGAAAGCATAGTGAAAATGCATTATGTAAAGGGATAGTTCATCTAAAAATTCAAAATCTGTCATCATTTACTCATCCTAATGTTATTCCAAACCTATATAACTTACACGCTGCTAATTTACAAAAACAGACAGTGGAGAGAAAAGCACCATAAAAGTGGTCCATATGACTTGTGTATTATATATTTCAAGTCTTCTGAAGCCATTTAACCCAGCAAAATTTAAATTGCATCCACATGTTGCCCTCTGCTGTAGCTGTCAAAGCTCATTCATTTGGGCTGGTTAGGAGATGCACACCCAAATGCAACTGAGTCATGATCAGTGTTATTATTGCTAACAAAAACTAAAGGTATTAAAAATAATTTTTGGTAATTGAAAAAAATTATAATAAAACAAATATTAGATGAAATACCTAAACTTAAAAATTAGAAATGTTGCAACTAACCGAAATGAGTTGAAGTACCTACTAAAATTACCAAAAGTGAAATAAAAATGAAATAAAGCTATACTACGGTGCCCATGAGGTGACATGGTCGGGTTCACTTAGTTTTGTCGTGGCCACGACATCATAACTCATGGGAACGTGATAATATGTCGTGGCCACGAGATATAATTTGTGGGAATGTCATATTAACTCGTGGGAACATGATATTATGTCGTGGATTATCAGAGATGGATTCATTAATATTTTATTTAGAATTAAGAAATTATTATAGAAATTATATTATTAAATTATTACCATGGCTTCCGGACTGTATTACGTGCCATAGTCAGCATTCAAATGAAGTTTATCATGAAATGTTACATAAAGTGCATAAAATAAAATAGGTCCACAAGAAAACATTTTTATCCATCCCAGTCTTGTAAATCCATTAACTGATCGTCTTTTTCCCGTAATATTTGTATATTATTATTATTATTAGCCTATTATTATTGGTTATATTTTGATATTCGTTTATATTTGTTTTTTCCCTTCATTTCGATCTTTTTACTTTATGTTCTGAATTGTAAATAACAGCCTACTGTAAATGCTCGACATGCAATAAAGCTTTGATTATGCTGACTGGAATTTTTACTGGAATGCAGTTTAAATTTAACATAGGCTATATTTCATTTTATTTCTGCTAGGTAATAGACTATAATTACAAATACTATATAGTGTTTCATTGAGGAATTAATCATACACGTAATTTCATTTGTGAATGAAAACACAACATGCTCATTTATCATCAAACATGGGCGTAAATACAATCATAAAGTCAAAACTTTATTGGCATAATTGTCAAGCGTTCACAGTATTTGCAAAATATATGGTAGGCTAGCAAATATAGCATAATTACACAAAATGTTAACTAGGTAAAGCAATTCACAAATTGAAAAGGGAAATAAGCATATATAACAAATAAAAAAATATAACCCTATAAGTTAATAATGTAATAATAATAATAATAATAGCCTATACAAATATTAAATCAAATGTTTAATGTTAATAAAAATGTTTTATGATAATATCTGATAATCCCGGGTTGATATGATCATGCAGGTTTGTTTACGCATTGAACCCGTGGCCACGAGAAAAATATGTCGTTCCCTCAACATAAGAAGTCGTGGCCACGAGAAATGGATGTCGTTACCTCGACAAAATGATCTCATGGCCACGACATAATATCACGTTCCCATGAGTTAATATGACGTTCCCACAAATTAATATCTCGTGGCCACAACATATTATCATGTTCCCACGAGTTATGATGTTGTGGCCACGACAAAACTAAGTGAACCGACCATGTCACCTCGCGGGCACTGTACTATACAGATAAAGATTCAACTAAAATAAAATGAAAACTAAAAATAAAAAAGCTAATTCAAAATAATAATAAATGTAATAATACTATATAAATATTACTAAAATAACATTGAACTAATGTTAGTTCATTCGTTGAGTGCTAAATACATTATACATGATGAAATTTATTACATGTTGCGTTTTTTAAAACTTGGTATTCATAGCAACACAATATTACTTCAAGTCATCTGAGGGAATAACTGAGGCTATTAAAATTATTATTGTCCTTTACTCACAATGTTTGTGGGAAATAGACTGTTTGGAGATAGATCCACTAAGAAAATGAAAACAGCACAATAAAGAGATATTGAAGATCTGAGAAGCTTTGGGCTAGAGAGTCAGAAAGCCTCTAAAAATGTGTATTTGTGTGTGTGTCCTTATCTGCGTGTCTGTGTGTTCTCACAGACACCTGTAGTTCAATAATGTATTTAAAGGCCCATTACCCTTTTCCATTATTTACATAACCCTTCCTCTCCCTTTCTTCCCCCATGGCGATGAAATATAGAAGGATGGGGGAAATAAGCATGATTTTGGCTGGAAGCAACAGGAGAGATCGAATCATTTATTTTCTTTTTTTTTTTCTGAGGAAATTCTCCCTCTGGCTTTCTGAAACACAAGCAACCAACAAATAAGCAAAAGAAAGTCCAGCTAGAAGAAAAAATAAATGTGGTGATACCATTTATTTATTTTCTATTAAAAAAGCCATATGACGTACATGCATTCTGGGGCTTGTGTGTTTTGAAACACCTTGTTTATACTTCTGGATAACATCCTGTAACTCTTCATTTTTGCTTTCTGTCTATAAATAATTGAGGACATGTTGGATCACCACCTATTGTTGCAAGCAATCCCTGGATGCTGCAGCAGATGTTGCAGCTGATGGTAATTATAGGAATATTATTTTGTAAAGGTCATTTGTTTCCATAGAAATCCTGCAGATGTTATCTGAGATAAACTCTAAAAAGCTCTGCAATCCCATATGACCCCTGGCTTGCGCTGAAGTCCTCACAGCACCATGAAATACTCTGACCAGAGATATCCGCACTGATATTAGCTCCTGTGCCTGTGTTGAACTAATAGGGTTGTTCTAATGCTCATGTATTCTCAAATAAATCAAATATATCTTCCAGCGTCCATGAGGAGAGAAGTTCCTTTAATGGAGAGTTTTTCAGTAAGATGCATCTAGGTTCAAAGTGACAAGGTTTTTCTGTGTGCACATATTCGTGTAAACTAAAGTGCTGTTGTTCCTTCAAGGACTCTTGAGTAGCTGTCTCTTCCTCTTACCTCTCGCTTCCTGTTTTCTTCACATTTATGAAAAGAGGTATTTGGTCTCCTGGTTTTCGTTATCTTTTATCACTTAAGGACAAGTTTATCTACTATTTCTTTTTCTTTTACCTTTCTTTTGTCTTCTGTTTCATTCTTTTTTAGGGACATTTCACGTAGATGGGCTTGATGTGCAAATGCTTTTTAGACAAGAAGTATCTGAATTTAGGTCATCTTGACTCTTTTAAGCACTCTCATTTATCATATCTTATCAAGGCCAATTTTCCTGTATAAAGGCAGTCAGTATAAGTAAGTAGCAAAATTTGCATGTGCATGAACATTTCAAGATATTCCTTTTATGAAAGTGTTTGGCCTGGATGGGTTGAAGTAGCTGTCAAGGCCTGTTCAGAACGAGAAGAATAAGCAAAGCAAATTTCTGAATGATAAAGGTATAACTTGGTTTAATGTGAAACAAAACACATCTAACAAAACAGGGTGCTCTCATTTGCATTTCTAAGTATTTATATGTAAAGTGTACAAAATCAATGTATAGCAGCATGGAAAACTTAAACCCTTTTACGCATAAACAACTTTAGATTCATAAACATTTGTTCTTCTCTATAGTTGATACATACAGTGATATTGTTTCAGTGTCTATCCTAATTTATGAAAATATAAACATGCTGTACATGTGGGAATACTAATAAGATGATGTTTGACAAAAAACTGATTTTGCTCACTTCAAAACAAAATAACCTCACAGTGTACTAATGATTTCATTCCAACAAAACACAATCTATCTGACAATTTAATGCTGTGATATAGTGATAGTGTGATATGGGAATATATCAAGGTATAATGACAATAAAACAGTGTACCACTACTTTTAGCACTACTTTTTGTAACTTCAGTATAAATATTCATCAAACACACTTGTTTGTTACCTGTAGAGCTTTATATATTTATATATTACTTGCCCCTGGAGAGCAAGGATATCCTGCAGTCAATAAATAAATTGACCTGCAGGACAAAAAAAAAACGTCCTTTGTTATTGAGCAAATTTCATCCTTGGTGTGAAAAAGTTTACACAAAAGCATTGGGTTTTCTCTCACTGGGAATTGCCCTTTACACAGCGTGAATCATTTGCCTGGAGGATTTCTTAGAAAGATTTAACACCTTATAATTGTCAGAGTATTAGATATTAAATATATTTGTTAAAACGTTTTTTATTGGTTTTTAATAGAATAGAATAAAATATATTTTGCTTGTTTTTATTTTATGTTATATGACTGAATATGTTTTGGCCAACTTTCAGTTATCTCCACAGACTGAAGTGCTGAACAGTGCAGACTGTGCAGTTGAATTTGTGGCCTTCTGTTAACATGTTCCCCGTGGTTGTGTGAAGGTTTTGATAACAGAATAAAGCGTTGATTACTCTATTGAGCGAGTTGTTTCATCTTAATGGGTGTTTTTATTTGACTTTGAAGCACTTGTGTTGCTTTAGTTTTCCAGTTTTATTCTTGGACGGAGGCATTATTTTTGCACAGAGCTGGCTCAGACGTTCAGAAACTGCAGAGTGGTGAAATCTCAGTTCATTGTCTTTGAATCAAATACAGCCTCTTTGTACCTTTGCGTAGCGCTTTTTTAGTGCGAGTGAATGAGCGAATGTGAGAGAGAGTAATTTAGTTTTCTTTTTTCCTATTGTGCTGTAGTTCCATCTTGTTACATTTCCATCTTCTCACTTTGCCAGTGAGAGTGAACTAACGCCTCAGACCTCCCTAATGAATCTGTGAGCAATTTCTTGCTTATTTCCGCATATTTGCCTGGAGTAGACTTCAAGGCTTCAGTGTGAGCGCTCTTTCCAGTTGTTGTGTTTGAAGCCACACGTCACAAACACATGCATATGTTCATGTACTGGCACAGCAGGGCAAGACACCCTGACCCACTTAGCAGATCTTCCTTATAGTTAACACACCCTCTGCGCATATACACATGCATAAAACATCTGTTTGTCTCTTGTGAATATGTGTGTGTATGTGTCTGCAGACAAACACGCTTAGGGATCTTCTTTTTCTTCCTCTTTATCAAACTCTGATCAACAGAGCATCATATGAAATTATAATTACAGTGACATTCAGCTCCCCACTGTTCCCTTCACTAGCGCAGACGTGCACACATACACACTGCTTCAAGCCCACATAATGTTTCCCACTGTGCCACAAAAACAGACATCACTAGTCGCTCAGGGGAGCTTCATCAATCCCACATAGAGAAAAGGGACGACACAGGAAACACTGCAGCCCGCATGCAGAGAGAGCAGCGGTCCCCTAAACAATTCTTAATTAACGTGCCTTTGTGTGAGTTTGCGCTCGGGCCTGTGTGACTGCGATCTCCAGGTGACCTTTCTCAAAATCATCACAGCAGTCTTTGTAATGCTCTCTCCCTCTTATTTTCTGTATTTCTTACTTTGTCTTTCTGACCCACCTGCACAAAGCTGCATAATGGTAAGCGTCTCTGCTGAGAAGACCAGCAGATGGTCTGTCTTGGATGCTTGTGTTCTGCTTTGGCTAAACTAACTAGCAAGAATTCCTTGTTCCACCAGTCTAATTTTGCTATATAAAATATAAACTATATAAAAAATTGTTTACACTGAGCAAAATTATAAACGCATCACTTTTGTTTTTGCCCCCATTTTTCATGAGCTGAATTCAAAGATCTAAGACTTTTTCTATGTACACAAAAGGCCTATTTCTCTCAAATATTGTTCACAAATCTGTCTAAATCTGTGTTAGTGAGCACTTCTCCTTTGCCGAGATACTCCATCCACCTCACAGGTGTTGCATATCAAGATGCTGATTAGACAGCATGATTATTGCAAAGGTGTGCCTTAGGCTGGCCACAATAAAAGGCCACTCTAAAATGTGCAGTTTTATCAAACAGCACAATGCCACAGATGTCGCAAGTTTTGAGGGAGCGTGCAATTGGCATGCTGACTGCATGAATGTCCACCAGAGCTGTTGCCTGTGAATTGAATGTTCATTTCTCGACCATAAGCCAGTTTCAGAGAATTTGGCAGTACATCCAACCGGCCTCACAACCGCAGACCATGTGTAACCACACCAGCCCAAGACCTCCACATCCAGCATCTTCACCTCCAAGATCGTCTGAGACCAGCCACCCGGACAGCTGCTGCAACAATCGGTTTGCATAACCAAAGAATTTCTGCACAAACTGTCAGAAACCGTCTCAGGGAAGCTTATCTGCATGCTCGTCGTCCTCATTGGGGTCTCGACCTGACTGCAGTTTGTCGTCGTAACCGTCTTGAGTGGGCAAATGCTCACATTCGATGGCATCTGGCACTTTGGAGAGGTGTTCTCTTCACGGATGAATCCCGGTTTTCACTGTACAGGGCAGATAGCAGACAGCGTGTATGGCGTCGTGTGGGTGAGCGGTTTGCTGATGTCAACGTTGTGGATCGAGTGGCCCATGGTGGCGGTGGGCTTATGGTATGGGCAGGCGTATGTTATGGACAATGAACACAGGTGCATTTTATTGATGCCATTTTGAATGCACAGAGATACCGTGACGAGATCCTGAGGCCCATTGTTCATCCAAGACCATCACCTCATGTTGCAGCATGATAATGCACGGCCCCATGTTGCAAGCGTAGCAAATTAGCTTAATAGCTTATCGTATATAAATAATTACAATTAATTATGATTAATTACAATTATTTATATCGGCTGACAGCAGAATTAAATTGCCATCAACTGATCTGTTCGTCCAGCGACCATTCAGTGTAAGTTCATATCAACTATAAGAAAGGATATTTTAGTGAAAATACTTTCCTAAGTATTAATGCATTAGAGCATGTAGTAAGTATCGAAATAGTAAAGGGACATTAATTTGCAAGGCAGAACCAGAAACTCATGTAATTTGTGCACACAACTTTTATTAACTAAACGCTAACACCCATAACTAATCTAAACAAACAAACAAACATGCATACTGTAACAAAGTCAATGATCAGGAAGGAAGAGGACGAGGGCGGCTTGACTGTTGCTGGTGTTTATTTAGCTTTTCTCACAAAACAAAAAGTTGCGCTACCAGCGCTCAATATAACACAATCCATACGCAATATAAAGTTGGGCTCTCCTGAGCAATGAAGGGGTTCCAAGCCCGCACAATCTCCAGCCACCAGTCAACAGTCGGTCTCTCTCTCCCCTCTCTGTCGTTCCCAGGTGCCTTTATGCGGTCTCCCCGTGCCACTTACTGGAACAAGACACAGGTGTTTGTCATTGGCACTTGACCCACTTACTCACCGCTCGTCTCCCAACTCTCTCTCCCGCTGCAGACCTCGCTGAACCATGCCCCCCTTACCACATACCCCCACCGCCCGACTCAGGCCGGGGAGCTGTCCGGCCTGCAGCCCAACCCCCCCCCCCCCCCTCCATTTCTGGAGAGGAAATCAGCCACAGCCATCTGTACACCCGGTCTGTGGACCACCTGGAACTTAAAAGGCTGTAAAGCCAGATACCAACGAGTGATCCGCACATTGGTATCCTTCATGCAGTGGAGCCACTGCAGAGGGGCGTGGTCCGAACAGAGAGTGAATTCCCGTCCCAGGAGATAGTATCGGAGGGTGAGGACGGCCCACCTGATGGCCAAACACTCCTTCTCTATGGTGCTGTACTTAGTCTCTCTCTTCGAGAGCTTGCGACTAATGTACAGCACCGGCCGTTCCTCCCCCTCTATCTCCTGGGACAGGACTGCACCCAGCCCCCTGTCCGATGTGTCAGTCTGCAACAAGAAGGGGAGAGAAAAGTCAGGAGAATGTAATAGCGCTCCGCCACACAGAGCAGCCTTTACCTGGGTAAAAGCCTGCTGACACAGCTCCGTTCACTGGACCAGATCGGGTGCTTCCTTTTTAGTGAGATCAGTCAGCGGGCTGGTGAGGTCCAAATAATTAGGCACAAACCTTCTATAGTATCCCACCAGCCCCAGGAACTGTCTCACCTCCTTGTTGGTCTTAGGATATTGAATAGAATAGAATAGAATATATTTTGCTTGTTTTTATTTTATGTTATATGACTGAATATGTTTCGGCCAACTTTCAGTTATCTCCACAGACTGAAGTGCTGAACAGTGCAGACTGTGCAGTTGAATTTGTGGCCTTCTGTTAACATGTTCCCCGTGGTTGTGTGAAGGTTTTGATAACAGAATAAAGTGTTGATTACTCTATTGAGCGAGTTGTTTCATCTTAATGGGTGTTTTTATTTGACTTTGAAGCACTTGTCTTGCTTTAGTTTTCCAGTTTTATTCTTGGACGGAGGCATTATTTTTGCACAGAACTGGCTCAGACGTTCAGAAACTGCAGACTGGTGAAATCTCAGTTCATTGTCTTTGAATCAAATACAGCCTTTTTGGTCTTAGGTCTCGGACAAGTTGCAACGGCTGCAGTCTTATTAATTTGGGGACGCACTTGTCCATGACCCAAGTGGAAGCCCAGATACCTGACCTCCACACGCCCAACCGCACACTTCCTCGGGTTGTATCGGAGGGTCAGCACTCTCAAGACAGCCCTCACATGCTCCATATGTCGCCGCCAGTCATTGCTATAGATGATGATATCATCCAGGTAGGCAGCGGTATATGCAGCATGGGGCCGGAGAATACGGTCCATGAGTCGCTGAAAAGTAGCCGGCGCCCCGAACAAGCCGAACGGAAGCGTAACGAATTGGTGTAATCCAAACGGCATTGTGAAGGCTGTCTTTTCTTTAGATACCGGCGATAAGGGGATCTGCCAATATCCTTTTGTCAAATCCAGTGTCGAATAAAAATGAGCTGTGCCGAGCCGATCAAGCAATTTGTCAACTTGCGACATTGGATACGCGTCAAATTTCGACACAGCATTTACTTTGCGGTAATCCACACAGAATTGGACCGAGCCGTCCGTTTTAGGAACTAAGACTATCGGGCTCGCCCAATCACTGTTGAATTCCCAAGTTTCTCTCAGGACATCAAGAACCCCTCGGGGCTGACATCCATAAAGAAGCTCGAAGGGGGAAAACCACTTATCCCAATTTTTGGCGTCTTCGTGAACAAACTTACGAATCATGGTTTTTAACGTGCGATTAAATCGTTCCACCAGTCCGTCCGTTTGTGGGTGATAGACGCTGGTGCGAATTGATTTAATGCCCAATAATTCGTACAGTTCGCGTAACGTATGTGACATAAACGCCGTGCCTTGATCAGTGAGGATCTCTTTCGGGATCCCCACTCGGGAGATTAAGCGAAACAGCGTATCCGCAACACTCTTGGCAGAAATGCTGCGGAGTGGCACTGCCTCGAGGTATCGGGTTGCATAGTCCACCAGAACTAATGCAAAGCGATGCCCTCTCGCTGATCGCTCTAATGGCCCAATGAGGTCCATCCCAATTCTTTCGAAGGGGACCTGCATTAACGGTAGAGGGCGCAAAGGCGCTTTTGGGGAGGCCGGTGGGTTTACCAGCTGACATTCTCGACAATACGCGCACCACCACGTTCTCGTGAATGCCCGGCCAAAAAAATTGGGTCATGAGACGATTTAATGTTGTTGTTTGGCCTAAATGTCCAGCCATGGGATTACAATGAGGCACTAATAACTGTGTTGTATCTTCCTTTGTCTGAGCGTCTTGGGTCACTCGATACAACCAATCTTTTACAATTGCAAAATATGGATAGGAGAGCGGATGAGCAGGTTGGAGCGGTTGACCGTCGATATAACGGACCTGTTCAAAAGCATGTTTTAATGACTCATCCTGAGTCTGTTCCAGAGGAAAATCGCTCCGAGAGGATCAGCCTCTCGATTTCACTCTGTTCCCCTGGTTCAGAACTCAGTGGTCCCCGTTCAACCTCTCCCACCTGTACGAGAGCCCCCCCTTCCCTGCTTTTCCTTTCCCCAAGAGACATCTGCACATAAACATCCCAACAATTCACTAAAAGCAGGCCAATTAGTTCCCAGAATCAGCGGATGTCGGAGGTGTGGGTTAACTGCGACCTTTACACTATGATTTTGTCCCCTAAATTGGATGACAGCGGACATTAAAGGCGAAGAGAGAGAGACAGCTGGGAGGGGTTCGCCGACCCCGGGGCACGCCACCATCTGATCCTCCGCCAGTTGGATGGCTGAGTCCAGTGACGTCGGTCGGTGGCACTGGACCCACTCTGCAGTTTTCCTTGGCAGACGAGTGATGAACTGCTCCAGTACCACCCGGTCGATGATGTGCTCGACGTCGCCTCCTTCAGCCAGCAGCCATTTGCGGCATGAGTCCTGGAGCTGTTGTGCCATCACAAAGGGCCGACCGCTCTCGCCCAGGACCAGCGAACGGAACTGCTGGCGATGTTGCTCTGGGCTTCGGCCAACCCGCTGGAAGATGGCTCTTTTTAGATCGTCAAAGACCAGGAGGTTCGGCACGGGCAGTTGCTGAGCAGCCATCTGCGCTTCCCCTGACAACAGCGGTATCAGACGCACCGGCCATTGCTCTCGTGGCCACCCCCTGGTTTCCGCTGTTTTCTCAAAGAGATCTAAGAAGGCTTCGGGGTCATCCTGAGCCCCCATCTTGTTTAGCAGCAGGTGGGGGGGTGGGGTCAGCCGCGCTGCTGTTTCTGCCCGAACCTCCCGGTCCATCCAGCTCCGGAACGTCTCGCAGTCCTCCTGTTGCGCCCGGATAATGGCCTGGAAGCGGTGCTCCTGGTCAGTCCACATATCCAGCAGCGCCTGATGTTGTTCTTGGTGGAGGACCGCAAGGGATGAGATGACGTCTGCAAACGGCGTGCTTGTTGGAGTCTGCATGATGGCAGCGTCCATCCTGCTTCCTTCCCTTCCTTCCGTCGGTCTCACTCTCTCTCCCGCTGCAGTCCTCGCTGAACCACGCCCCCCTCGCCACACATACACTCACGCGTATATACAAAAGGGGAGCTAAAGTGGATAAATGAAGCCATTAGAGAAAACAGAATGCAGTTATGGAAAGAGTCAGTTAACCACCTGAGTAAAACCATCAGCGCCGTTTATAACGGGGTCTATAACTTATACTAAACCTCTGTTTAGTTTAGTTAGATGTACCATACTTGCACTTCCATGGCTGTTGGCGTGTGTCTGGAATGCAGTCTCGGATGAAAAGTCTTGATGGTTTCAAGGTTTTGGACTCGCGATCACGTTCTTCCGGGTTGAAGAGAGATGAATTCCAAAGATGTTATTCTGGTTCTGAGGTCTGAGGAGCTTTGGTTGAATGGAAAGTCAAGGCCACAAGGTCTGGCGCAAAACTTAAAGTTTCAGAAGAGTTCTAGCTCACATCCTTCTAGGATCTAACAGAACCGCAAAACTGAGATATGTTGGAGCCCACCGGGCACGCCGGTACCGGCTCAGGCTCTCCACACGGGCAGCAATCCGGAGATTTAGCAGTAGAGCTTTTGCAGAAGAAGAGCGCGCGGAACTGTGCGTGAGCCCTTTAAGGTCTGCGAAGAGTCACGCCTCTCAGAATGGGCTTGACCAATGAGAAAGGCTGAATTTCCAAGCGGGAGTTTGGAAATATTGGGGGGTTTTATGACCCTTTGTCTGAGAGCATAGTAATTTGTGAAGGGGTTGGATTGGAAGTTGGTATACAAACTATTAAAGATTCTTAGGACATTAATATGTTGCATAGGTATCAATATGTAATATTCACTCTCAATTAGATCATCCGAAGACGAATTGATAGAGACCAGACATGTTACAGTTAGAGTGATATTAACTAGTGATCTATCATAAGCATGCATAAAACAGTATATAATACACAAAAACATATACAAGAACAGTAATAATATACACAGTGACCTGAATGATATGTGTGTTCGTTCAAAGAAAGGTTTTTCTATGAATGAATTAGAGAAGAGTCCATTTTTATGGCATAATGTCATTACTATAGGAAAGAGGTAGTGAGATGCTCTGCATTTGCATTCCTTTGAGCAATAAAACTGGTGTTATCTGATGGGTTGCCATGGGACCGGGGGCCTGAAGTCCTTGACAGTCCTACTGGCACTGGGTATGTGTATTGGGTGAGCGGGCTGTGACTATTTGTTAATCTAATAACTAATTGATTTGTTAAATCAAATGCAAAATTGTGTGTCTGATTGGTCCAAATGCTACACAAGGATCTGTACACAATTCCTGGAAGCTGAAAACATCCCAGTTCTTGCATGGCCAGCATACTCACCGAACATGTCACCCATTGAGCATGTTTGGGGTGCTCTGAATTGGCGTATACGACAGCGTGTTCCAGTTCCTGCCAATATCCAGCAACTTCGCACAGCCAATGAAGAGGAGTGGGACCAACATTCCACAGGCCACAATCAACAACCTGATCAACTCTATGAGAAGGAGATGTGTTGCACTGCGTGTGGCAAATGGTGGTCACACCAGATACCCCCTGGGTTATTGTATTCAACCCAGCATTTTTTAGAGTGTTCTTATTATCAGTATTGAAATCAGTTGTGTTCCTTAAAATTGTTGTGTAAACCACAATTGGTTACATTTAAATACATTTAAAAACATTGATACATTTAAAAAAAAAGGCTGAACCCAGACATTTGAACAATAGTGTATAGCCTATATATTAAATAAAAATTCTGTCATCATTTATTTCTCTCATGTGTTTGAAAACCTGCATGACATTCTTTGCAAGCTGTTCTTTCTCTACAATAAAAGTAAATGGCGACAATGGCTGTCAAGAAAACAAGCTACTGTGGGTTGTCTGAAGACTTGAGGTGTATAGAATGCTTTTTTTTATTTTATTTAGTTTTATGTGTTTTTTTATTGTGTTTTTTAATGCCCCTTGGATTTGTTTACTTTCATTGTATGGAAGAGCAGCATGAACATTCTGCAAAACGGATACCCCAGACCCCCCCCCCCCCAGACAGAGGATATTTTTTTTCCCCTCATTCTTTTGCCTTCTTTGCTTCCTTCCCATATTCTCTCACACAATCATTCTCTCTTGCTTTTCTTTATATCTGTGGATGATGCCATGATAACGCCCAGGTATATTAGAGAAAGCAAAAACATGTCACAAAACAGAAAACAAAACATTGGCAAGGGAGATAGCAAGACACGGGCAAAATAAAAGCAGAAGAGATGCAGAAAGAGGAGGGAAAGGAAAGCTAGAGATTGGGTAGGGGTTGAACGAAATGAAACATTAAATTGTGGCTGTGGTTAAAGAGACCCCAGCTCATTCTGGGGAATATGCATCCTACTCTTCGCTGTGGCAAGCAATCTCCCACTGGTTTGGTGTGCAATGATGTTCGTATGCTTGCATATGTAATGGATGCCACAGGAGGATGACAGGATGGAGGGATGGTGTCTTGGGGAAGGACCAGGCGAAAGCTTGCTGAGGAGAAAGTGATTTCGAGGAGGCGACTCTCAGATATCAAATGAATGTGCAATTGTGCCTCTGCCTGAGGCAGCTGCTGTGGACAAGACAGAGACAGAGAGAGCAGCATTACACCCTGACCCAGCTAATGAAATATGTTTTTTTTCTTCTTGTCCCTCTGTATCCCTTTTTTTCTGCTTTTTATTGACATTTATTAATTTCAGTTGTCTCTCTTGTAGTAATTCTGCACTGGTCTTAAAAGAGAAAGAAACAGTGTTTTTTTAAAACATATCTCTTATCTTCTGTAAGTCTCTGCTTTATAGGAATAGGTCACCCAGAAATGTAAATTTGCTGAAAATGTACTCAACCTCAAGCCACCCAAAATGTAGATGAGTTTGTTTCTTTATCGGAACAGATTTGGAGAAATTTTGCAATACATAACTTTCTTACCAATGGATTCTCTGCTGTGAATGGGTGCCGTCAGAATGAGAATTCAAAACATTACAAGTAATCCACACAACTCCAGTTCGACAATTAATTTCTTGTGAAGAAAAAAAGCTGTGTTTATAAGAAACAAATCCATCAATAAGACTTTTTACCTTCAAACTGTTGCTTTAAACATTGGTGGATAGTTCAAAATGGCTTCTGTATATTTGAGGTCTCTGGTCTGTTGTGTTTCCCTACGTTAGAAACATTCTGGCAGTAAAGAATGCTCCTAGGGATGAGAAGTGAAGGAACATGAAGAACAATTAAGTTTTCAAATGCCTGTGAAAACAGACTGGAACAGAGATGTGAATGAGGATTAGGGGGGTGTAGTCCGGTGGAATAATTCATGAGATATTGTTCTTTAAAACAAAGTGACCAGATTGCGAGGCCAATGTTTGTTGTCTTATTCACACTACGGGAGCAGAATACAAAGAAAAAACTAAAAACTCACACTGCACTGCTTGTACTAAAAAGAGCTCCTGCTTAGACTGTGTTTACATGCAAGGAACATTCCTGTATAGTAAATCAGAATTGGGTTATATTACCAGTACTATATAAATGCAGCTTGAATAACCAGATTTAGCCAATATTCAGTTTTCTGGAAATCTGACTTAAAAGCTGGAATATCTGTCCATTCCTTTATAAATGTGCGTGTCTCTAAAAAGATGTACTTCTGGGTGATTAGATTAGTTTGACAAGTCAAACATTTGAAGAAACACAATTGAATTTTAGAATATTGTACAGTAAAGTGTTGTCTTGCTTAGCCTATTATTGTATATCTTAGCATATTATGGTACACTGTAGCTTAGAAAAGTATAACATAATAGAACTTAGAATAATATATATATAGTAGAATAATAAACCACAGTGTATAGCATAGAGCATAATGTACAGTAGGCTAGTGTATTAGATTATCACAGTATATTATAGCATATCATAATGTAGCTTAAAGGGATAGTTCACCCAAAAATGAAATAATTTACTCATCCTCATGTTTTTCCAAACCTATATGAGTCTCTTTATTCTGTTGGGCACAAAAGAAGATACTTTGAAGAATGTGGGAAACTAAACAGTTGATGGTAGCCATTGACATCCATAATATGGGGTTGCTGCTATTGAAGTCAGTGGCTACTGTCAACTGTTTACTGTCAACAACATGAGTAAAGGATGACAGCATTTTTATTTTTGGGTGAGCTATCTCTTTAACATAGCATCGTATAAAGTATAGTCTACTTAAGCATAGTATCACATAATGTAACTTAGAATAATATGGAATAATTGTAAACAATAGTGTATTTTATTAGTATGTTAGTATAGCTTAGTATTATATATAAATTACAGTATATAGTACAGTAAGAATTTTTCCTAATTTCTCCATTGTTTGATTTCACATTGTGCATCTGCTGAGCTCTCTTAAGTCTCCTTAGAAGAATGATAATGGACTTCTGTCAAATAGTTATGTGTTAAAATGCAGAAAACCTGATAGAGGAATAGCGCCTCCGGCATCTCACAACTAACTCTAGCAGATTAATGGATCCTCTCATCAGCCATGTCTCCGGCATCAGATTATCCCCTCAACAGCGTCAAGAGTGCTTTAACTGCCAAAGTACGCATGTGGATCTTATCTGCGATTCTGTAGAACCACAGTGAGGGAATTGTTTACAACAGAGAGCTTGTGTGCAAACACAATAACGTTTTTCTGCATGTGATTCCAGGTCATGTAAATTTCTCTCCCGGTATGAATATGTATGGAGCCCAGGCTCTGATTAGGGAGCCCTGAGATCTCATGTAACATTTATCGAGCGCAGGAAGGACAAATACAGCATGTTCCTCATGAAATATGTACATGATATCTCAATATGCATGTGTCTGCGTGGACGTGCGTCTGTGTGCATATCTTATTGAGTCATGCCACTCTGAAGTCCCTAGACACTGGCCAATATGGTGACTGTTTGCTGTTCCCCAAGTAGATTTGAGCCATAACTGTGGGTTATCATACGGATAGTTCATAATCACAGCAGGTCGAGTCAGCATGCATTAGTATCATATCTCTTGAGGAAAACTTATTATTATTATAATGTCCTAATTTTCATACAGATATCAAATGTACACTCTATTACAAACTACTAACTATATATGCTATCATTCGTACTTCTTCAAACAAGATGGGGATTGTGTCTTTAAGCCGCTTTTTTACTGTCAGTAACATCCAAGGTGAATGTCCAAATTTGTACCCATAGTAGCAGTCGTAATTAAGAATTTAGTTTGTTTTGCATTTTCACCCATAAAGACATGCGATGTTTCTCTTTGCGTCTCCAGTACAGGAGCTCAACAGGAGCTCTCCATTTATTAATCATGGTGGGATGAATGAATAATAAACACATATCTTCCTCGTATTGGACATATTACCGTAAAGTATTATGGGTTGCCTGAGGCTACAGTGTTAAACAATGTACATAATTATTTCAGTTTTTTTTTTTTTTTTTTACTTTCAATCAGACAGTCATACAGTTTAAATACATTAAGTCACAAAATTTGAGATATTTCAGTGCTTAATTCAAATCTGAAAATCTTGCATCACATTTTTTTTTTGACAAGCAGTGTAAGCCACTTTATGTTGACTGTTGACATGAGGGCTGTGGCATCAAATTTTTTTGGATACAATGGACCCCCAAACAGGATGATTCCCTTGCAAGGGACCTCCTTCCTAAAAATTAAGTTGCTATGTATTTTCATATATAAAGTCCCATTTATATTATGAAAGAAGCATTACAAATATGTGAAAAATATTAACATGTTTTCTGGAAAATATTTACTAATTTAATATTTAAAGGGATAGTTCACCCAAAAATGAAAATTCTGTCATTAATTACTCACCCTCAAGTTGTTCCAAACCTGTAAGACCTTCGTTTATCTTCAGAACACAAATTAAGATATTTTTGATGGAATCTAAAAGCTCTCTGACCCTCCCATAGACAGCAAGGATCCTAACACGATCAAGGCTCAGAAACGTAGCAAGGGCATCATTAAAATAATCCATCTGACATCAGTGGTTCAACCGTAATTTTACGAGAAAAAAACAACAACTTTATTCAACAGTTCGTCTCCACCGTATCACCGTATAGCGCCATTGTGGAGAGTATCAAATACGTAAATGATACAAATGAAAATGAATCCGCGTACATACGTTGCATACGTTATTTATGTATGTGATACTCTCCAAAATGGTGCTATAGAGTGACACGGAGGAGACGAATAGTTGATGATCGTGTTAGCTGGAATATCCACCTTGATCGTGGTAGGATCCTTGCTGTATATGTGAGGGACAGAGAGCTCTCGGAATTAATCGAAAATATATTAATTTGTGTTCAGAAGATGAACAAAGTTCTTACAGGTTTGGAACGACATGAGGGGAGTGATTAATGACAGAATTTTCATTTTGGGGGAACTATCCCTTTAAATTAAATTAAATTCTTTATTAAAAATGAATTAAATAATAATAAATAATAATTCATTTAAAAGAAAAATATCATTAGTAGTATTAGTATTAAAAAAATATTAAATCCATATATTAAATGAAATAAAATTTAATATTTTAATTAAAATTACCCAATATTAAGAGTACTGTAAAATGTATAAAACTGATGAAAACTATAGCAGTCATTAGAATAAAATAATTATAAATTAATATCATGACTTAACCAAATTTAATATAAACGTATTACTTGCTTACATTTTCTCATTAGTTTTCCACAGGCCTGTCAATTGATATAATCAATACAAATCTCCCTCGCACACCACCTGAAATAGATTAAGAAACACTCTTACTCACAAACTTGCACTTATTGCCTTTAAACATATTGAAGCATCAATTTGCATACAAATGTGCTTGCTAGAAAGCTATCAAAACCTAATTTTTTCTTAATCTTTCTGATTGTCACTTCAAAGTTTCTGAACAATGTGCATGCATATTAGTCGTGCAAATACACTTTATGCAATGTTTTATCAACAGTGACACTCTGGTGACTGCTTGTACCTCAACCCTTTGAATAATTCAGCTGCAATATGTTTTCTCAAGGAGAAACCAAATTTCTTGCTGAAGGTTTCCTTTTTTTCCTGTTTCATTTTCCAAATAGGCTTTGTGCTTTCTTGTTCATTGATAAATGGGGTATCTTCAGTCTGTGTACCCTTTGCATTAACACAGAAATTGTGGACTAAAGTTTGCCCCGGATTGTCCCACATGTCGCTTTTGAAGGTTACTACAAAGTTTTAGTTCAAAGTTACAGTAAAGTTAAAACCTCACACAAACTACAGCAACTCTACTTGCAATTTACTGTTTAATTGCAATTTCAGCCTTGGCTGACCGGCTGTGGCACTACATATGGATTTGAGGCTGCGGAGCTGAAGTCTATCATCAGTTAGCCACACTGTCCAGTCTGCGCTGTGTGTGTGGAGGTAGAGGAGTGCTCTCAGATACTGGATAATACGCTCTTCTGCTGCCTGAAAGCACTGCTGCTTTTAGGCTCAAAATTAGAGTGCTCAACTGCCAAACATGCATCCGTGGTCTCAAACCACCACAGACTGGTTACATTTATGCGGTCTCAAGAGCCTCTCGGTGCTGGCCAACAAAACACTGGATGCCACAAAGGGGAGTGAAACTCATTTGAAACATCTTATTTTGTGTGTAGATGTGTCTCACTCTGTTCCTTCAGGAGTCCTGAGGGAAACGATAGTTTGGACACTCTGAACGTATTCTCTTTGAATGCGAAACCTCTTTTAGATTCACAGAATTTGGCTCTGGCCACGAATTTTGAATTCCCATGGACAGTGGTAATTATGTTAAGTGGTATTTGTATCAGCACTCTCTTTTTCTCTGCCTCTCACCGTCTCTCTTTCAGATGCATGCACTTTTGCTGTGGAAGGGGTGTGCTGCAGGTGTTTTGGGGCCGTCTGAGAGCTTGCAGAATGAATCAGAGGTTTATTAAACAGCAGCCAAAACCAGAGGAGAGAGGATGAGATGAGATGAGAAGCGAGCAGAAAGGGGGAGAAAAGGGAAGGCGAGATGAAAGAATCTGGAATGCAGGTTTGCAAAGCTTTTGGCAGCTGGTTGTGACATTTGCATTAGCAGCCATTTTTAGGGGGGGTCCGAAAGAAACCAGGAAAAAGAGAGATTAATAAAATGAATACATTTATTCCTGCAGCTGAAGATTTCCATATTTACATTACAAAAGGTCTTGTATCAATCCTCATGTTTTCTGACATAAACGTATCATCCATCACTTGGCACAAATAGAAAACTGAACTTCATCTCAGCCAAAGTCTTGAACGGTTGCAAATGAAATACTCCTGCTGAGTCAAGGTATAACTACAGCCGAATATAAACTCTTTTTAAGCAAACTAAAACTCCCAAAGTGAGACTCCCAATGTTGACAAAATCACAAAGGGTGCATGGAGCATATAATTGAGTCTAGGTAAGGTAAGACAAGATAAGATGGTTACCATCAAAGTCTATATGATTTTCTCATCGTCATCCCTTACACACCAAAGTTAAATTTTTGTTCAAACACCAATCCTATAAACAGCTGTAATAATGATTTATATTAGCAAGCACCACTAATCATCCCATGCATAAAATAATCTTTGAACTTTGAGATGCTGGAGAGAAAACTTCAACAAAATGCTCATGACCCTAAAGAAGATGGATTCTTTTTAATGTCTCATTTCTCCTTAAACATCTTAATAAGCATAGAATTGACATATTCATGATTTAGCTCTTTTAATGATAGCCGAAAGCACCTCTCAGCTCCAGTGACACTGCTTGGAGGCTGTAGAGATCACTGTCAAGCCACTGTCTGAAAGAAGCCATACCATTTGTGCTGATAAGTGAGTGCATTGTGGATTTAGTCATTTAGCACACACTGTTATCCAAAGTGATTTGCGGTAGGGCAGTTAAAGGGCATTTTCTCTGCTTCGCTTAAGGAAACAACTGTGATGTAGCAGAATTTGACTGGATATTAGAAACCTTCCATTGACTACCTTACTGTTTCCAGCAGCTTTGGGATTCAACTTTTTTGGTCAGCACCTGGCTAAAAAATATGTTGTATGCTATATACATACAACATATGTATTTATAGGACAAAAAAAAAAGGGAAAATAAAATAAGGGTATATCACCATAGAGTGCCTTTCAACCCTCACAATACTCAAAAATGTTGGTTTTAATTTCCCATTCGCTTTATGTCATATCATAAATAGTAGTCACTTAATTAGAAACATATTAGCTGAGCTCCCACACTTCTTTTTTTTTTTTTTTTTAGAAAATTATGGGCCATTATTCAAAGCATAAACCATAAGATATTTAAAAAAAACACTGTAAAAAACAAAACAAAAAGGCAACCAGCTTCAGCAGATTTTTGAGTTTTCTCAACTTTTAAGTTTTATAAACTTAAAACAACAAGTTAAGTTCTCTCAATGTTTGATTTTTTTTTACAGCACTGTGCAACCAGCTACAGCAGATTTTTGGGTTTTCTCAACTTGTTGTTTTAAGTTTATACAAAAAAAGAGATTTTATTCAAAAATCTCCTAAAAAATAAGTTGAGAAAACTCAAAAATCTGCTGAAGCTGGTTACCTTAAAGTTTTAAGTTCAATTTACAAAAAAAATATATATATATTTTTTAACAGTGAATTACTGTTAAATACGTTTTCATTGCAAAATTAAGATGCAAATTATATTTTCTGAAAGGTATGACGCAAATAGCATATGCTGTTCTGTGTCAGCTGCACCTTTACTGTTTTCTACGCTTTGATTTGAACGAAGACAGCGTATCCTTGTGATGTGGCTGACACAGATTACTCTATTTGCGTCCAGTGGATATTCTCCAAAATGGCACTAAGCTGATGCAGAGGAGATGAATTGTTGAATAAAGTCGTTATTTTTATTTTCTTTGCATACAAAAAGTATTCTCATCGCTTCATAACAGTCAGATTGAACCACTGATGGCAGATGGACTATTTTGACGATGTTTTTCATACTTTTCTGGGCCTTGACAGTGAAATTTACTTGGCAGTCAATGGGACAGTCGCAAGCCTCCCGGTTTTCATCTAAAATATCTTAAACTATGTTCCAAAGACAAACGAAGCTTTTACGGGTTTGAAACGACATGAGGGTAAGTGATTAAAGACAAAATTTTCATTTTGGGGTGGAGTAACCCTTTAAGGCCACCTAATATAAAGTGGGACCTAAAATTCTTACTTAAACTACTTAAATTCCATGCTGGTTTATGTTTTGTAGAGCTTGCTTGAAGTTTTCTGGTGAACAAAATGGCAATTTAGCAACTAATTAAGGAATAATGACTCCTGCAGGTTACATTGATATGGCAGGTAGTGACTGACTGAATGACTGAGAAAGTTATTGGATCGTTTAGTCATCCAATTTGTTCAAAAATATCGATGCTTTTAGGAATGAAAAAGGTGATTTGTCTTTTTTATCATTAAGTCATAGCACACACATATATGAGTTTTAGGCTCAAGGTCTGCATTTAAAGTCACATCAGCGGTGTTCAGCTGGGATTAGGACTTGGCTTTATGTAGACCAGTCAAGTTTTTCCACACTGACTCAATCAATCATTTCTTTTTGAACCTTTTCTTATACTCAAGTGGCATTGTCATGTTAGAATAGAAAAGGGTTCTGTCCAAACTGTTGCAATAAAATTAGAAGCACACAATTCCCTAGAATATTATTAAATGCTTAAACATTAAGATTTGGAAATTACTAAAGTAGTCAAACCTGTTCATTAGAAGGGGGTGTCCCTATACTTTTGGCAATATAGTGTATAAAATTGTATATATTTGTTTACAAATTTTAATAACATCAATTACATGGTAGCTAATTATCCACAAAATGTAAATGGTACATTAACTGCAAATAATCACATATATAAATACTGAATTTACATACAAGTCAGGGGGCAGATTAAATGCAAAATCACTTGGCAGATAAATTACATATGATATGTTTGAATAATCATGTAAATATGGGGAAAAAAAATGTAGTTTATAGTGGAAATATATGATAAATTTACCCGCTGTTCAGTGCATTGACCTCAGAACACAAAGTTTACTGCCTTATGGGCATCCGCACGAATATTAACCGCCTGTCTCTCCCTCTGTTTCCCTTGCTAGTCACTCTCTCTCCTCCTCATTCTCTCTGAGTCAGAGTTTTTTGGCATTTGATTAAACAGAATTACAAGTTCCAACCCTGGAGACTGAGAGCTTCTGCACATGTGTGTGTGTGTGTGTGTGTACTCCACCCACACGGGTGATAACAGGTGGGAGGAGATTTCTGACTTTGATTTAGACTCTCTGTCTCTCTTTCTTTCTCTATCTTCTTTGCATCTCTGGCTGCCGGGTTGAGAAGTGATGGTTAAAGTCAAGATGTCAGACTTGAAAGTATAACAGACTTTGAACATCTCTAAATAAACCCCCACTCCCACCCCATGATTTCAAAGCTTGATCTGTAGGACCATCTCAACAGCACCGCTTTTCTAAACATTTTTAAAGGTGTTATGCTGAAACATAGGTAGTAGCCTTGAGCAAGGTCATGATATGCAGGTCCAGATTTTAATCATTTGTTTCACATTTTGACAAATATACTTTGTTTGTTTGTGTGTATGTTAGGTATGTGCATCTCCATAACTGAGGCTGATGCGATATGCATCTCGATACATAGCCAATGATATGATACATTAAAGATACAAATGAAGCAGCTACCTATCAGATGCGATACGATTCACCCCTATTATGATGCAGTGCGATTTGATTTTGATTCGATTCAACTATGCGATTCAATGCAATACGATGTAATGGAAAAAATAAAATTCCATGCAATTCAATATGGTACAGATACAGCTCACTTTTCTTTCTTTGGTTCAGACAGACATCAAATCATGAATTAACTTAAAGGGGTCATATGATGCAATTTCATGTTTTCCTTTGTCTTTGGAGTGTTACAAGCTGTTTGTGCATATATAAGATCTGTAAAGTTGCAAAGATTAAAATCTCAAACCCAAAGATATATTCTTTATAAAAGTTAAGACTCTGCCACGCCTTCCTAAAACGGCTCATTCAAACACGCCCCCACATGTCTACGTCACGGTGTGGGACGATTTGCATAACACCACCCATATGTATATGCAATGGAAGAAGGCATAACTTTTATTCTCACTGTAGTTTTGTTGTTGCTGCCGCCATGTCATGGAGACGCTGTGTGTTTTGTTGTGAAAGCAAAAGTACTTTGTTAGGCCTTCCAAATGAGTACACAACTAGAAATCAGTGGTTAAGTTATATTTACAACACTGTTCCAGAACAGTACAACGCAAATATTCAAGTGTGTGCAGGGAGTAACATGGTAAGGGGAGTAACATTTCCGTCACACGCTTGAGGTATTCGGCCAATCACAATGCACTGGATAGCTGGCCAATCAGAGCATACCTTGCTTTTCAGAACGATGAGCTTTGTAAAAATCGTCGCGTTTCAGAAAGGTGGAGCCGAGCAACAGTAGTGTACAGTATGTGGAAAATAATGTGTTTTTTGAACCTCGAACCACGTAAACATATTGCATTACACCAAATACACCAAATAATGTTCTTTTTAGCAACATCATATGACCCCTTTAAGTGCCTTCTGACTTCTAACGCCTCGGCCTACGTAGTGTTGTGATACAACATTTTTCACGTAGCAGCAGTGGTGATGAGAGAACGTGCAGTTTAGAGAGGAGAAATCAATCTACATATAAAATATTGGTCACAAATTATTGGTCACTTTTTAAATAATAAAAGTATAGCGCATCTACCAAAAATTATATATAAATTAATCCATTTTCACCGATACATATTTGTTCGAAACGATGCATCACAATGCATCTTGTATCCAATGCACACTTTTTTAAATCGATGCGTCACATCGTTAACTTTTATGCCGATGCACTGATGTGAATTGGGGAATCATACCATCCCCAGTGTATGGCTGCTGTCACTTTAAGACTGAATTCACATATTTAATATACTGACAAGCATTTGATTACTTTCCCAACTGTTTATGTTCTTTTAAATTTTAACTCTTTTTTTTTTTTTTTTTTTTATTGTCTTCTTTAGTCTTTTAGTATCAAGCACATCTGGCAGGACACTATATTATATATTATGAGATTTTTCTGAATTGGATATTATGTAGGAAGGGCGACAGTGCACCTCTATAAAGGAAAGGAATGAAACGCTATGTTATGTTTTCATAATCGTTGGAAGTAAAAACAAAACAAATAAAAACTAAATAAAAATTTGGTTAATTGCACAGCCCTAGTCATTAAATCGTCTTTAAGAGCAAGGAGGCCACGACAGTTCAGGGTGACCTACCTGTGTACCTTTCGCATAGTGAGGACCTGCACTGATTTACCAAGATGGATAAATGTGTGAAGCAGATTTTTATAATGTAATATGTTACATGTGCAAATGTAATTTATACAAGCGGTTACAACTTTGATGTTAATTCTGATTGGTCAGAATATACTGTATAGATGAGGTATGCTTTACATTATGATTGACTGTCCAGTGTTTTTGGGTGGCCCCCTGCTATAATACCAGCTTTCTGGATCAAAGCACAATATAGATGTAACTGCACTCACTTTCTCATTTACATATTACATATTATGGACCATGTATAGCTTTGATTTAAATTAGCACACATATTTAAATGTACGCATATGTCCAGTACACACATAATAACCCTGAATCTAGAACTCTCTCTTTTTCCCTTCGATCGCCCCACTTTCTGCTGTGATTATTTGATGTGATCATATTTGCTCTGCTCTGATTAATTCATCTATGCTTGACCCATTGACTGTGACATGATATTTCATGTTTATAAGCACACGCATGCACAGGAGTTTATTGGGAACAGGTGAAAGCAGTTGTAATGAACTCATAAATAACTGAAAAATTATTGAGTGTTTCTAGCTGATCGTTTGTTAGAGCGCAATACACTTCAGAGCAAACCCAAATAAAAGCTGGACATGCTTAATGATGGCGCTCTTAAAAATGTGAACAGACAAATGATGTTTATAAATATCTTCACATGGGGGTAATACAAACTAGTTAAAATTTCTAATTTGTCCAGGACTAAGTGTGTTGTGTATGTGTGTTATCATAATTAACAAGATTAGTAAATCACTGTGAAGTTTAAAACCTGAATATCAGTTGGTGTTGCACTTGGCTAAATGACTCTCCACCTGTGTCATTCATCATGTCTGGGGAATGAGTGGGCTTTAGGTAATAGTTTGAGAGTGAAATCGTTGTTTGGATGGTGTTTAATCACCAGTGTTGTTTTTGAGTCATACGTGGGTGTTTCTTCGACTATGGGCACTTTTGCACCCTGAGGACTTCTGGAAAACGAAGCCTTTTAAAACACTCTTCACACTCTTACTAGTTTGTTTAATATGTCCTCTAACAATGTCCTACAGACTGAGTATATGCATATATCACAGGAGAATATCTGTCATTTGAAATCTCAACTTTGATGAAAATTACATTTATTGACATTGTTAGCAGTTTATGTACCATTCAAAAGTCTAAGATGTTTTTTTGTTTTTTTTTTTAGGTAAGAAAATAATACTTTCATTCAGCAAAGGTGCATTAAAGTGATCAACAGTGACAGCAAAAGACATCTACATTAATACAAAAAATAAAAAAATTAAATAATAAAAATCCAATAAATGCTGTCCTTTTGAACTTTTTATTCATTAAAGGAACTTGAGAAATTACAGTTTCATCATTTCAATTACAGCTACAAAGAAAACAATTATTATAAAATGTAATAATGTTTCACAATATTCCTGTTTTTACTGTATTTTGTTAAAAAATGACACTTTTTAAAAGATGTTCTGTGATATTTACCTTTATCTCAAGCATGACCTTCACTGCTTTTACCTTAGCTAACAACTGCACCAACTTTTAGGGGGAAAAATTCCCTGGAAATTTTCATCAACATTAAAAAATGACACCCCAACTGCAGGTTTTCAAAAAAGTAATAATTAATAATATTATTTTTTTTTTTACACAGTAAATATTGAAGTGGATTTTGTTTGTTTTTCTCTTTGTTTAGATCAGGGAATAGGGAATCATTCCCTTCCGTGATGATGGTAATGGCAGGCAGTGGAATTGTCTGTTGCTTTCTTCTCCCCATATGGCAATTAATGATCAGTTTCATGGTTGCTCCATCCGTGTGTTTCATCCATTGTGCACTCATGTGTGGATTGTGGGGCTCACAAATTTTTGTATGGTAACATTAGTTTATGTATCAACAAACTAAATTAATTTACACTCAAAATACATCTTCAAACCAGTTCCAGTTCATGTTGGAAGACATTTGCAATTGGACTTTCCAGGATCAAATAATTATCCAGTAAAATATATATATAACCCACAGTAAGTGTAAATGCTGTTTCTCAGTCATTTTACACTCTCAGAAATAAAGGTACAAAAGCTGTCACTGGGGCAGTACCTTTTCAAAAGGTACATGTTTGTACCTAAAGGGTCCATTTTGGTACTTTAAAAGTACATATTAGTACTTAAAGTGTACATATTTGAACCTAATAGGTACAAAAGTGTACCTTTTGAAAAGATACCGCCTCAGTGACAGCTTTTGTACCTTTATTTCTGAGAGTGTAGCAGATGGGAAACAGGTCAGCTGAAAGGTACACTTTATTACAGTCTAAGGTGGTTTGCTGGACTGGTTTAAGGCGATTTAACTGGTCTCCCAGTCTGACCTCTTGAAAAGTTTCCAAAATGCCTCTAAAACAAGTCCAGACCATCTAACAGGCTGTTTTTCCCTCAGGGTTATGAGAGGTACAATGTGTTTCTTATCGCACAAGGTATCATTGTGCAATGAAAAAGCTTTTACCAGTGAATTCTGAGACAATATATTCTGACACTTTGTGACACACAGTAAACATACATGCGAACAGATTCTATCCATTATATCAAATTAACTGCCTACCATTTCTCAAGATAAGACGTAGTAAAATTTTATGTTAGAAAAGTTAAAAGGCAGACATTTAAACAGAAACCTCAATGCAGCATATCTGAAGATTAAATGAAAGGTTTTTTTTCTTCTTTTTAAAAAAAGATGGACATTTTGATCACAATTTGTTGCTGAATGTAATGATGAATCTGTAAATGTTGAACTTAATTGTCTCTTGTAAAAAAAAAAAAAAAAAAAGATTTATATTTTGATATGCAGGCTGTAAATGAATTATGAATTATCATCAATAACAAAGACAGCTACACAAGTCCTTCAAGAGGCCATGCATTATTAATTTTGTTTTTTCTTTTTTTGTCATGATCACAGCTTAACCTTTTTGTGATCTCAGCATAACAAAGTTATGCTTTTCTAATGCAGATGCACATTTCTTGTGAGAAAATAAAGTCGAGACTCTGAGAAAAACAACTTTTGTTACTGTATGTCAAGATTAAAGTTGTGATCATGTGAAAACACGCACAAACAAAAATAATACCTCATGACCTCTAACATATATAGCAGTTTTGTAAAAATCAATGATTATTTTTAAAATGACTTTAAATAAATCTACAAAAAAAAAGAAAAAAAGAACTGGCTTTCTGAACCACTGATGTTTGAGACTGTCTTCATCTCACAGTGATGTTGTTGTTGATAAGGCAAATATGGTTATTTATGCAGATGATTCTACAATGTTTTCTGCGGCACATACATTAACTGAGCTTCAGGAAAATTGAAGTGATGAGTTGTTAACAATTACGAAGTGGGTTCGAATTAAGAAATTGATTTTAAATTTAGAAAAAAAAATGTATTGTTTTTAGTAACAAAAATAGTATGTTTTTATAAGGTATTCAAGTATCATACTCCTTGTTTTTTCTTTGAAAATCTTGTTTATGTGGGACTTAGACATGATTATAAAACATGTCAAGTGAGTAGGGATCAACTTTTTTTACCATGTCCACAAACAAATTTGATGAAAAAGACTGTACTTTATCGAGGTTCTGTTGCTTGGAATATGGTTCCCATAAATATAAGAAAGAGTAACTGTACATATGTATTTCGAAGAAAATGTGAAGATATGCTTATAAATATGTAGATGTATATTTTTAAGTGCTGCTTCTGCTGAGATGTATAGGTTGTGATGTGATGTCAATTTTTTAATTTAATTTTTATCTATTTGTACGATTGTCTGTTTTGGATTGAGTTGAGGACCCCAGGAAGACTAGCAACCACTCTGTGGAAGCTAATGGGGATCCAAAAAAAATAAATGAGGTGTGATTGATTACAGCACAACTGTCACACTACAAGTGAGATCTGCAACAGGCAAAGTCAATGCCCTCAGGTTTGTGCACCTGTCCTCCCACCTCAAACGCATACACTCATACACACAGCTCTTCTGGTGCTAATTGAAACGGTAAATGTCAAAAATTTCTCCCTCTGTTTCCTCTCTCCGACTCTCTTTAAGGCGGCTCAGGGGCATAATGTGTATCATCTCTTTTCACTGAAATCCCAGCAGCCTTTTCGTTCTCTCACTCTATAGGATCTTATGAATTGTACACCTTAAACAATGTAAAAGAAAGTAGCAGGAGGAATTTTAACACCCATCTGTGGTGAAAAAAAAAAACATGTACAACTGATTAACACTTCTAAGCTGTTCTATTCTGATACGTTCCTCTGAGTCAAGACTCAATAGAAGTTATGCGAGTTATGCCATCTTTAAATATCTGTTGAAAAGTTGCATGTATGTTACAGCAGGTGTAAAGGCCTCAATATACCTCAAGTGAAATCAAAGAGCGAACTGCCGTGACGTCGTTGGGATGTTCGTATACTGTTGCAAAGGTATTTCAAACTTCTTTTTATCCCTAAACAAAGAACGAAACAGAGCTTTGCTCAGGGACTTAAGAATCCTGCTTTCATTTTCATTTATTCATAATTCTGATTTGAGGTAGTAGTATGAAATGCAGGGAAAGACATGTTCATGTGCACAAGCATTTGGGATGCCATTGGATGTTATTCATCTGTCTGTTTCTTAATGCTAATGCCAAATGGACACTCTTTCTAATTAGCGGTGTCGGCTATCCCACTGCCAAGACAATAACCTATACAGAAGAGCTAAATGACTTTCAGCATGGCACCTCCATGGTATGCCACTTTTCCAACGAGTAATTTTGTTAAATTTCTGCCTTGCCAGAGCTGCCTGGGTCAACCGTAAGTGCTGTTATTGAGAATTGGACACATCTACAAGCAGCAACAGCTGTGAAGTGTTAGGCCGCATTAGCTTATGTAACGGACCAATCACGGCTTTGCAAAATGGGTTTCCAGTGGAATAACACCACAAACCATAGAAAGTTTTGGCTGTAGTGTTTGTAAAGCTCACTGTCATTCTCTAAAGTATGCTTTTCTGGCACGCAAATGAAGGTTTGGCAATTACCAGTAGATGCTCCTTGCCCAAATGTGGTGTGCCAACTGTCAGATTTTGTTGATGATGAATAATGGACTTTTTTTCTGTGTTGTCAGGGAGGGCTTTTAGCTTCCTTTCACGTTTCCATCATAGAATCCTTTTGGTTTCGTTTCGTTTTTTTTTTTTTTTTTTCAACATGTTAACGATCAGTTCACAAGTCTTTACAGAACATGGTTAGTTAAAATTAACAAGGGAATGCTTGACTGGCCTGATTGGAGTCATGACCTCAACCCAATCAACCACATGTTGGATGAATGTGTGAGCTCAACAAACTAGCTATAATTGGCCAACATCGGTGCTCTCATATGATCTTCTAGTTATATGAATGTCATGGTTTTATTACAGTTTTTCTCAGTCACTTTGGTGCATTTCTCAGACCAGAAATAAAATTTTCAAAACTCCTTGTTCAACCTCCACATCATCTAGTCACTTGTGCACATCATAAAAGCAGTTTCTCATTCTTTTGAACAAGTTGCGATTGTTTTGGTACATTCATGCAACTGATTATGTACATCTGTCTGCGGTTTCCTACATTATCAGTTGCTAATATCATGTTGCTCAAAATGTATTATATAGTTCTCTGTGCAATTGTCTTACCCCTCAAAACATCTAGTCATTAGTTCATCGTATAAGTCATTAAATGCAAAATGGTTGATCTAGTTGTCATAAACTGTCAAGCATATTTTCTACACATTTCCATTAGACTTTTTGTAAATTTGCCATGAATCTTGACTTTCACTAATGAAGAGAATATAGATCAACCAATTATAAACCAGTTCTCTGAAATAGCTCAAAGGTGCATCTCATGAACCTTCAATTGGAAAGCATATAGACAGAGGACAACACAAGAGTTACAAATTCTGACCATGGATGAACATCCAGGAAACGATCAGGGTCAACTGCCGAGAGGAAGAAGAGGAGTAAAGATGCATGGTGGAAGGATACAGAGGCAAAACAGAGGAAGAGGCAGAAGAGGCCAAGGACATAGACGCATGTCAGATGAAATAAGGGCCATTATTATGGACCATGTTGTCAATCATGACCTTACAATGGCTGAAGGGTGCAGCTAAATATTGGGAAATCGACCATATCCTCAATAATTCAAACATTTTGAAACAGTCTCTTAATATCCAACATACAGTAATACGTAAATTTGTCCTTTTGAAATAGATATAATGTATAGCATACATAAGAAGTGCAGCCTTCTGCAGTTCAATACAGTAACTGTCATCTAAACTATTGCCATAGTTTACATCAGGTAATACTAACAGGGTGTACTGTTATACTGACAACATGACTAAGCATTTTGACTATCTTGTTTGTGAACAAAGATACAAGGATTTTTCATTCTGATGGCACTGATATGTTCATTGACATAAATGCTTACTTTTGAGAGATGAACTAAAGATTTTGAGTAAGTTACTGGCTTTTGCAGGAAATCCATTGTGTGGTGCTGTTTGTACAAATTGTTTTGAGAAGTGCAAATACTTTTTTGCAAATATTAAGGACGATTCGAGAAATGCACCAAAGCGACTGAGAAAAACCGTATAGCATGGTAAAGATGCTGCCATCACATCCTTTTGCCCATGTAGTGTTTATTGATTAAATTTAATTGATTATAAATAAGACAAAACAAGCATTAAAATAAGCTAAAACAAATAAAAATGGTAACACTTTATTTTAGGGTCTCTTAACTAGTTGCTTATTAGCATGCATATTACTAGAATATTATCCATTTATTAGTACTAATTAAGCACATATTAATGCCTTATTCTACATGACCTTATTCTACATCCCTAATCCTACCCAATACATAAACTTAACAACTACCTTACTAAATAAGCAGCAAATTAGGAATTTATTGAAGGAAAAGTCATAGTTAATAGTGAATAAGCATTCCCTATTCTAAAGTGTTACCATAAAAATTAATATAGTTCTTATTTTAATTCACCCCCTCAACAACAATTTTGAAAAAAAAAATGGATATTTGAGGAAGCCTAATTTTAAAAGGGTGATTTCTTGGCCTGAAAAGTCTAGAAATCTTATTCAAGTAAATGAATCGTGAAATGACATGGGCATTTTTATAACGAATATGTATTTTTCTAGTTATGCAAGCTATAAGATATTTTATGAGGGAATTTTGAGTACAAAATACTTGAACAACTGGAAGAATCACAGGGCCTTCAAATATTGTTGTGGAGAATAAGGGGCCTTGGAGTAAAAAAGGTTGAGAACCACTACTTCCATGTGTTATTAAGAATATGCCATGTAAATGCCAAATTCATCTTCCTTACTTAGAAAAAGTAGCCTGAGTGTATTCCTTAAACAGATTTTGGTTTCTTCATATTTTTTTAAGCTTTTTTTTTTTTTTCCTGTTCAATTTTCATCCATTTATGCGCCATAAATATATATTTATCTTCCTATTCACATATCCTATTCATCTGTCCAGCCCTCTCCTCTTTTCTCCTGTTTTTGTGTGTTAGTTCTGTGGCTGTGGCCAAATGGATGCACATCTCCACACCTCATTGTCTTTACCTGGCAATGAGCACTTCTGCCTGGCTTCAGTATCTGTCCATTTATACGGCTTCTTTTTGTCTGATAATAAAGAGTTACTCCAATAGAAGCACTCTGAAAGGCACATAACGGTGATTACCAAAAGAGGTAGTAAAGGGAAGTAAACACATGAAATGCAGTTTTGAAGGGCACCGCTTATCTGATATAACTAATGTTACCTTTTTTCTTTGGCCTCATTGTTTTCTATCATACTTTTGTTGCAATATCTAGAAAATGTTGAAGTTTAATTATTTCTAAATATATACATATTTATTTTTAGGTTTAATAGCCATATCTGCAGTGTTTAATGACTTGTTTTCATTCGTACTGCTATGCGTAATATGTCAGAACAATATTGTTATCAGCCAGTATTTGATTGATTGATTGATTGATTGATTAATTAATTTTGCATTTTTATCAGCAGATACTGAATAATAGTTTACTTTTTTAATCATTGGTAAATTTCTAAATGAATATGTTGTAATAATGTTGTGGTGCCTGAATTTATTTGAAGCATTCCATTCAGTTGATTTTGGTTTTAAATGTTTTATTTTTAATGTAACATAAAATAGAAAAGATAGATTAAAAAATAGTTTTTTTTTTTAAATTTTATAATTTTATTGACTATCGGCCATAGCATAAAAAATATTAATCTCAAAATATGAATATCAGCATTAGACAGAATTTGATTATTGTGCATGTTAATACACATTCCTGCTCTTATTGTACACTATTCATCAGTGCATGTTGTTCCAAGTAAAAAAAAAAAAAAACTGTTCATAATGTTTTGCCTTAGTTGTTTGTCTTTTCATATTCCAGTCAATTCCTGATGGATGAAATCTAGCCCTCAGATCTTTAGATAGATTTTTCCACATATCCTTTTTACATACCTGCATTTCTATTAAAAAATGCCTGAAGTAAAAATTTTAGCAAACATATTGTTTTCTGACTTTGGCCTGGTTTCGGCTAGTTCTGATTAGACCCGGGGTCATTTCTTTCATAAGATCTGGCAACTTTGTTGCCCTGCTACTGTGTGTGTCTGTCTGCTTTCCACAATAAAAGGATGTGTGAGAATCTTCCCTCCAGTGCTCTGTATCGATTGTATACGTAAGGATCGTGTACTGTTCTTCAACATTCTGTTTGAGCCAAAATGGCTGTTTGTTTGTCAAAAAAAAAAAGGCCAGAGTTATACAGAGGGGGTCAACTGACACAGTTGTGGTTCTGAGGCTTTACTTCTGCAGCTGTAGATGGATTGTGCTTCGGGGACCTGGCAGCGTTCACAGGATGAATGAGTGTCTTTGTGAAGTTTCAAGGCAAGGTCTTCCATAAATCCTTTGCAAAATGATGCTGCTTGTGGATTTGTTCTCCTTACCTTCCTTGTTCCCCTCCGTTAAAATCTATCAAGAGTCTGTCTCAACACATTATTGACAGATAGACTCTGGCTCTGGGGATTACTCCCCATTCATGCGGTGGTCAATAGTCCAAAAGGGTTTTCTTGTTTACAGGTTATTATACAACACACTGTTTTGTTCCTTTTGTGTTCACTGTAATCTTTGAATGGCTGGAAATTGAAGGTTGTTTTGTGCATGAAGAAATACGTCTATGCCTTTATCGAATTGAAACATAAAAACCTTTAAATTCTTCATGTCTTTTTCAAAGCCCATTGGTAGACAGTTTTACGTTATGTGCCAACTGAATTTGCATGAAAATGCCAGTTAAAGCCTGTAGTTCCAGCTAATGCCACAGATTCCTCTCCCACTCTGTCCTGACTGGTTTAGCTTCTCAACTCGAGCTGAATGTGTTCCTAAGTAGGACGGAAACATGTTTTTCTACAACTCAATGTGCTGTAGGCCCTCAAAATCATCCTACACCAATATTTGCTACTGTGCTTAAGGTCCAATTGTTAAAATGCTGAACCTTAGTGTGTGTGGGGGCGATTTCTAACCTTCTTTTCTCTTTCAACTAGTTCATTTGGCTTGAGAGTGCCAACATTTTAGTGTAGGAGTTTGTTTGGGCATTTTAGACTAATGCAGGGGGCTTTAAAATTAGTTTTTTCAACATTGCATCCCATGAGAGACACAATAGCTGGCATAACTCATAAACGAGGAAGCATATTGGAATTCTTATGGCAGAACAAAAGTTCCATCACGCTCCATCTGAGGAGCATCCAATGTTTGCTCTCCCTGTCTCGCTGAAGTCCTCCCCAATTACTTCCATCATATTTAGCTATAAATTAGCAACACTTTTTGCTTTCTCTCTCTCCTTCTCTCTTTTTCATCTTGGGCGGTCTTGACTCGCAACTCTCAGATCTGTTCATTGTGGCATGATATTAGGTGATTAAGAATCAGCGTCTCAGAGATTCTGCCGAATGAAACGAATTTTATCGCCCCTCACCTGAGGTGAATATTGAAAAGTCTGTGCGGCATTTATATTCAAAACATTTTTACAATCTGGAGCATCTATAATAAACAAGGAAACCAATACACAACTAAACAGAGCAGACAGAAATAACAGAGGCACCTCAGGAAAGCAGGGACCCCTGGTGACACAAACTAATCTACTAACCAGAAGTGCTCTGAGCTCCAGTGATTATACCGCGCACACATACGTACGCTTAGGCTGTGCTGTGGCGCGGTTTAAATGGAAGCTCACAAATCCTTCTGCGATTGATATAACAAATTCTTTTTATGAGTCCGGTCAGTGCTCGGCCTGACCTTGTGGATCATAACAAATGTGATACATCATAAATTAAAAGCCTGCTAAGTTATATTTAGATTTTTAGTTGCTTTCCTGTGATACTAAACCAGTGCCAGCAAGCCTTCCACACTAACTCAAAATGACAAATGCACCACTCTGACTGCAAATACTCTATATAACAAAAAGTCAATACCCTGCTCCTGACTGTAAAAGTTGAATAGGTCTGAATATCATGAAAAAATGTCCAGTTCACGTGCCACACAGATACATAGGTAGATAGGTGGGTAGATGATAGGTAGATAGATAGATCTTTTATTTTAAACAAAATATGTATGTCATTTATTTCTTTTGATTTTGTGGTGACCCATATGGGTTCCTGACAAGTTTTGTGATATTCACATATTTAAAATTAAATTAAAATTGATTATATAGACTTTTTTGGTCAAATAAATTGGATTAATGGTTATTTGGCTGATATGCCAAAATAAGACACATCTTATATCTGACTTCAGACCAGCTCAGATGGGCGCAGAGAAACCCAAAAGTATATCACAAAAACAAAACAAATCACAATTTGGTGGAAAAGTTGTGCAACTCTGATCTGACTCGGCGAGTGGGAATGAGGGTAGAGAAGCTATCAAATAGAAGCCCACTCTCTGAGGACCTAGAGAGAGTGAGAGGAGAGAGAAATGTGAATCTGTGTGAAGGAGAGAGAGAGAGAGGGGAGTTGGAATCATTCGACTTTGTTCTTATATTAATTAAATCCACCCAAAGTACCACTGACGATGGGAGAATGTCAAGACACAAGCCCCCCAGAGGCTTCTCTCCCTCTTTGACAGAAGATGCATATTCCACCCCTGAACATTCAAAAGTCTTTCTGCACCTTGGCCTTCATTATGGTCTTTCTTTTTTCGGCACTCTTTTAACTTTCATCTCCTCCTTCCTCTTATCTGCTAAGGTTGAACAGCTTCAGAAGTTTAAAAAGAGAGCAGGACTTCCACATGTGGGCAATCCCTTTTGTTTCGCCCCCTTTTTAATGTACGTCTCTTGTCGTCCCTGTCTGTTTTTTCTCCTTCCTACTCGTCACAATTGAAATGGATTACATCTTCAAACAGTGCTCAATCAAGCATCAAATCAAGCCAGTCTGTTCCCGTATGATCAACTCTCTTCCTGCGTCTTACCCCAATGGCCATGATGCTCCCTGAATGTGAAATTGACTTCCAGGCTCTCTTCTCTTCTCTTGTACATGTGCAGTGGCCTCTTTAAGAGGTTAAAACCATTTATCAAACATACTTTATTTTTCAAACACTGAGGCCAGTAAAATAATTGGCCCAAATTGATCCATATTTAAACAGTCAGACTGTGATGAAATTTGTGGTAATTAATCCAGAGTTCATTAATTGCATTCGCCAGAGCCATGACTCAGTATGGTATAATACTCAAACTGGAGTGCTTTTGGAGAGAGAGTGAGAGAAATGGTGCTGATAGAAGTTATGGCTAATAACTCGGTGCCTGTGCATACTGAAAATTCACTAATTGTGTGTTTTTCCCTCTCAGCCCAAGCAAGTGTAGGCAAAAGAATGCATCATCAACAACATTACTTCTTTTAAATACATTTTTGAACAAATTGTACGGAAGCAGTGCATGTATTGTTTGAGAGCATGCAATAACGGAATTCACTGCAATGAGGTAAGTGAAAACATTTGCAATAAAGTATACTGATAAATGATGGTTTAATCAAATAAAAAGACTGTTTTACCCAATTTGAAGCCCAGGCTCATTGCTAAACACCAAAAATGTACCTGTGTATGCACAATACAACATACAATTCTGCAGTTTCCAACTGAAATTAACACAATAGAGGGTGTAAAACACAAATTATGAATAAAAGGCAAATTACTGATGAACAAAGACTGATTTTTTGTGTGCTTCCTTGCACAATACTATTGTATGTTATGAACACTTTTACCATAAGTTTGTAAACATTTTGAAGTTCACATCACATAACCAGCTCCATATGTATAGATTTTCTGATGAAGTAAACTTGCTTGGTAGCTCACCTGGTATAGCATTGCATTTGCAATGCAGAATACTCGGGTACAATATGAGTTCTGTGAAACAAGAATCACAATAAAAAGGCTCAAAGACTTGTAGGAGCAAGGTATAATGATATGTTGTTTCAGCAAATACATCTTTATATTATACCTGCTTTTGTTAACTCTATGATTTTAGATTTATGGTAAGGTTTAGAGTAGGTGCAACATCACTTCTCCGATGCAATATTCAGTCACTGCACATTTATTTTTCGAACTGCTGCGGTTTGAATCACAAATATAATGTTGCAAGTTTCATATTTATCTGTTTTGAATAAAACTGAATGCGCTTTTAGCGCCACTCACTGGACTTTGCCATTTGAAAGTGCTGCAAAATGTGTAACATAATGTAATTTTTCAGGAATGTCGCCACAGTCACCACAATTTTTCCAATGAGCCTGGGTTGAAAATGTTTGCATATTATGTATTGTTACGCTTATTAGAGTATTTTGTTTTTAGCTTAGCAACATGCTACTGGCAAACTCATCAATCAATTGTTCATCAAGCCTCATGTTCTTCATGAGAAAAGCAGTGTTTGAATAGTGTAGATCACTGTACTGTAGATGATTCAAAATCAGTTACAGAATTTATGAGGTTCCATTGCACTCCAGAAGCAACCTTAGAAAATGTAGACATTAAGGCAGCTCTCTAGGCTTTGGAATAGAACCAATTTGTTTAGCATCAGTATAAAATAAAACAGAATCCTTCTCATTATTAATGTAGGAGTGGATGCAACCTTTTTTTAACTTGAATGTGTAAGGCTATTATCATATTATTTTTATATATTATTTTAATCATAAACACGCTAGTTTGTAGCACAAAGTTTGACTGCTAATGAAGTTTTGCACATTTACAGTAAATTGTTGAAGAATAGAATAGAATAGAATAGATGTAGGTATAGTCTACATCTGGTTTTGTCTGTCACTAAGAAAAAAGGAATGGCTCTTCAGAGATTTCTGAAGGACCAGAGGGAGAGAGATAAAAAAAAAAAAACATAGATGACAGACCCCAAATCTTCTTTACGTTACACCCCCCTTAATGGAAAAAGAGAGTAAACAAGTTAGAGAAATGGTGAGTGAGACAGAAAAAGCAAGAGACCTGCTTTCTGCATAGGCATGCAGTCGGACCGATGGCTGATGACACTTTAATGAGAGAAATCTGCTTTTAGAAAAGCTTGAACTCTTCCTGTTTACTTAGCTGAACCCAAAACAACCTTCCTTATCCCTCTGAGTGTTCCTGCAAAATGAGGTGGGGAAAGTAACAGATGGTTCCTCCATATTTTTTGTGAATACAGCAGCAGACCAAAGAGACATTTCTGAAAACCCATTTGAGTGTAATATACAACACCCGAATGATTAAAACCCGAATCAGTCTGCTTCACCGTGCTCGAAACGGAACACGCAGTCCTGCAGATGTCACGTTGTTTTCAGATCAGCTACGGAAGACTAAACTGATCCCAGACAGAGAGGAAAGCTCAAAACCCTGACACACAAGCCTCACATTGTTATACCCCATCTATAATGTGAGCAAGCCACACAATAAATCTAAAATGCTTCTGTTCTAATCAATAAAGCTCTGTTCCAAAATCTAGTGAGCTGCCTTTGTTTACTGCCTACTTTGGCAGCTCTCTTGAAAGGCAGGATCATAATTGAAACAGAACCTCAGAAAACAGTGCATTATGCACCTCACACATAACATTTCTTACATGAAATGCACAGAAAACCCAACTCAATTCAAACAGAGCTTTATGCTAGCTAGCATGCTGCTGAAATAATCTTATATAACGAGAGATATATAAACAGTGCATTTTGGTACTTCCTTCACCAGCCTCATTCAGTACATCAATATTGATTCAATACTTAACTGAATCGCACCAACCGTGTCTGAGAGAAACCTAGCATCTGTGAGAGAGAGGAGCCCTGCAGGATCAATTTTAATCTCTTTCGCCCAGTTCACTTCACTTTTATTTCAGTATGGTACCTCAAAGAATTGGTGTTAACTGCACTTAGAAACAATGGTTCCTTGAATGTGGCCTTAGAAGGCAGTATCATCCTTTTTTGAAACATCCTTCATCAGTAATACGCCTATGATGCCTTAATATGCTGTCTAGGTAGGCAGCTCACTACTGGATCAGTGGTGCAGCAGTCCAGGACTTGAACATTTGCCGTATAGACAGCTTTAGTGGTTTACTGTGAATATTCTCTTTCTTACTGCTACACAGACTGAATGATGTGTTTTAAGTTTCTGTGTGCTCAGATTCAGCCTTCTGTTTGAAACCAGCAGAAGTTTGGCATTGCGAGCGGCGGTGTGAGATTGAACTGTAGGGGGCAGTGTTGCTTCACAGAAGATGCCCTGATAGGTGCTGTCAGAGAGGGAAGAGAAGGAAGGAGGAGAAGCTGGGGGAGGGGTGGAGATGATGGGGTGATGTTACAGGAGGAGAGAGGGGCTTCATCTTGTCATGACTGTCATGTCTGAGTGGCCCGACTGCACCATCTGACATCACATTCCCTCCTTAACTAGCCGTCTCTCTCTTTCTCTCTCTCTCTCTCTCTCTCTCTATACCTATACTTTCTTTCCTTTTTTCCCCTTCTCATTCTTAACTTACACCTCTTTCTTTCTCTTTGCTACCTCTTTGACTTTTTGCTTTTGTTTCACTTCTGACTGTCTGGGGAAAGAAAAGCAGAGAGAGAAAGAGAGAGAGAGAGAGAGAGAGAGAGAGAGAGATAGATGGAGGACGAATTCACCAAACAAATGCATTACAGTGCAGAAACCTGCATCTTATCCAATAACCTTATCCATTTTGAGCAGACTCTTAAATGCGCTGAAATAGCATTGTACCGTGAGTATTTGAATGGAGTCATTGTCATTCGTTTCAGCACAAACATGCCCCATTTATATGTAAATTAGGCTCATTATTGATGATGTAATGTGCATAATTATATGTAAATACACTAAATAAATTAGTAAAGAATATATATGGAATAAAAAATACATAAGTATAACATAAATTAATTATATGATTAATTAAATATAATCATATTTTAATTATTATATTTATATTATTAATTAAGCAAAATAAATAAATTATACAATGCAGGCAGTACACCCAAATGATAAAATTATTAAAAGTATTGAAATATTAAATGAATAATGAATTAAACATTTATTTATCTATTTGTTTATTTATTTATTTATTTATCAATAAATTATGCAAATTATTTAAAACATTGCATACAGCGCATACAAATTACCAAAGTTTTTGATGGATGAAATTAAGTCCCGTCCTACACCCCCCTCCTCCCACACACACCTGTCACAGTTGAAAATACATCAAGTTACTAGTAAAATGTGTTGTGGATGGCAGCTCATGTTGACTTTAACTTCTGAGAGAGACACTGGAGGATGAAATTCAGTTTCAAATTCAGAGATTGTATGTGTGTGTGTGTGGGAGGAATAGTTCTGAGAGACTAATGGGAGATCCAGGTGTGGAGGCCACAGATGAAATATTTCAGTGATTGTTTCTGTGCGGACTTGCACAGCCACACACACAGCTGTTGACATTCAGACTTTTCGAATGTAACCATATAACAACAGCACTTACTTAGCATGTGTTTGCATGTCTGTTTGACAGAGTGGAGCTCTACACGACAGATACAGGTGCCTGAAACCCATTTACATTTACTGTTTCACTTGTTCTCACAGCAATTGATTTTGCAGAGGATTACATTTGTTTGAGAGTGTTTGTGTTTATTTAAGTGTGAGTAAACAGCTCTTAAACAAAATACAGGTGGGAGCAAAGACGCATTTTGCAGGTGTTCTCATCCAGACAAAGAGAGTTGTCATTCATAGATATCTGAGGTCCACTGAATATACAGAAAAATATTGTCATCTGAAAACATTCAGTTGGTGTCAAAAAGCCTCCAATTCACCACAGTTCGGCTTGTTTAAACACTGAATTAACCCTAAAAATACTACGGCAGTCAGCTTGGTAGACATTTCACATGTGAGCATTAAAAACAGAGCACAACCGCCTTAGAATGTCAAGTAAGCTTTCAGCACTTTCTCTTATAAAATCCTGCGGTGCTAGTGTCCATATCCTGAATTACGACATTAAAGGCGGATGACATTTTCAGTGACATTTAGCATTAATCGCTATCGCTACTGAAAGAATATCATTTTAGCGTTTTCTTTCGTGAGGGACGTGGGACTGAGTTCAGTCAGATCTTGTTTAAACAGGTATAGCTTTAGCGGTTTGACTCTCTCGTCCCACACAGGAGCGAATAGCCTTGGGCTACAGCCTTGAGCACTGACAGAGGCCTGTACACATGTGTAGATCACACCGCTCACTGTCATGGACAGCTATAAGACGCTCTCAGTCAGGGAGTCTGAGTCAGAGCGGCTTGATTGATTGACAGGTGTTGTATAGGTGGGAAGGCACATGGAGAGTTTACGTGTGTAATGATTCCATCTGCTCAGATCGACAAGATAAATGAGCCAATATCTCTCAGCTGGACTCACACCAGTGCATTTGGATTTATTCTGCATGTGTGCGCTGCAAGCAAGCAACACATTGACAAAAGCAGAATGCTTCCATTAAGGGGTGTTCACATTGATGGTTTGCCACCGGAAGTCATTAATTTTCAAGGAGAGTTGGCGGGATTTGTTGGCGACAGCAACTGTTGGCGATGCAACAAAGTTGAGTGGAGAACTTAAAGGGACGCTTCATCACAAAATGAAAATTCTGTCATCTTTTACTCACCCTTCGCTTGTTCCAAACCTGTTTGAGTTTCTTTTTTCTGTTAAACACACACACACATAAAAAAATATAATTTGGAGAATGTAGGTAACCAAACAGTTGACGGTATAGGCATTGACTTCCACAGTATTTTTATTTTCTAGCTATTTATTTGTTTTTCCCATACTATGGAATTAAATGGCTACCGTCAACTCTCTGGTTATCAACATTCTTCAAAATATCTTTTTTTCTTTTCTTTTTATGTTCAACAGAAGAAAGAAACAGCATTGCTCAACATGAGGGTGGCTAAATGATGACAGAATTTCCATTTTTGGATGAATTATCCCTTTAACTCAAATGAACAGCAATGATTTTATGAAATGGACATTTTAATTATTTATATTAATTTTATTTAACATTAATAATATGAATTAATATCATTAATAATATATAAAAACAGGATATATGGGTGCTATATAATTTTTTGTATCAGCCAATATTCAAATTATCAGTGTCAGTGGTCTGTTAGTGGTCTGAAATTTCACAGGCAAAAAAGGTCCATTATCTATTATCAGTGGACAATATTGTGTAGCGATTTTATGAAGCACGATTACTTTTAAGCCAAGCAACTTTCTGTTGGTCATCATAAAAACTTTGCATGACCAACTACTGAACCTGATGCAAAATCTTTTGTCCTTGCGTGTAATTTCAGATCATGTGAATTTATATTGAAATTACTGGATTTCGCACATAAAAATTCACCAAACAATGGTAAATGAGATTGTGCATTAATGCTCACTGAAAAACGGTGCATATCTAGTAAAAACAATTCATCATGAGAGTGATTTTACCATATTAATGTAGTTTTACCATAGGATGAACACCCCCTACCGTTGTACAATCATTGAAACAAGCAATAAGCCATGGCTTGTTGTTTGTTAAGGTTAGTTTCATGCTGTAGATATTGTGAACATTAACTTATTCTATTGAACCCGCCTTGAGAAGTACACATCAGTTAGTGAATTTGTTTGCATGTGCACGTTTATGTACTTGTTTTGTTTAGAAGGGGCTTTGATATTGCATTATGAGAGCCATTATGAATCAATTATCAGATTTTCAAAGAGAGACAGACAGTAATGAGTTGATGACTTTGTCTTCCTCTTCACTCTTTCTCCCTCACTCAATTTTAAATTCTCATAATTTGTTTTCCTCCTTCTTAGATAAATTGCTTGTCACCACACATCTGAGTTTGTCAGATATTATAAAACCCTCTTTTCATATATTCCATAATTTTAATACATCAGTATAAGAGCAGCCGTTCTATGATCATTATAGTAAAAGACAATCTCCCTTGTATTTTTTTGCAGGGCATAATATCATGGTAAGACGTTTACAGGACACACCATGACCATACTGTGGTATATGAATATGGTAATCAAATATTTCCATAATATAAGAAAGATGGGTTAGTTGTCACAACAAACACAATAAAACCACACTAGCATAAAGACATTTAAAATGTTACAAATGATTTCTAGTTTAAATAAATGCTGTTCTTTTGAACTTTCTATTCATCAAATAATCCTTTAAAAAGTGTTTCATGGTTCCCACAAAAAAATATTAAACAGCAGAATGTCTTCAACTGCTGATAATAACAAATGTTCCTTGAGTACCGAATCAGCATAGAATGATTTCTAAAAGTTCATGTGACACCGAAGAACAATTTTTAATTTTAAACAAACCATTTTGAAATATAAATATTGAAAATAGTTATTTTAAATTGTAATAATAGCAACGCTAAGGTCATGGGTTCGATTCCCAGGGAAAGCAAGAGCTGATAAAATGTAAAACTGTAACTTGAATGCAATGTAAGTCGCTGTGGATAAAAGTGTCTGCTAAATGTAAATGTAATGTAATGTAATAATATTACACAATATTGTAATACTATTTCACAAAATTATTGGGGCATGTTGTCACAAAAAAAAAAAAGTTTCTAGCCTTGTTGTTGCCAAGACTGTATAGGCGTGTTCATGTGCTAAAATTGTCAAAAAATATGACAAAAAGTAGTTCCAGTCTCTCCTACATTAAAGTATGACCTCATACCATTACTGTACCTTAGTTCTCATTCAGTTTTTTAATTTTTTTTATTACTATTTCTATAACATGTACAGTTATAAAGGAAGACCTTAAAATGCATTATCATACTGTGTTGGTTGATAGATTCATTCAGGGTCAGAAAAGCAATCATGAGGGTGAATTCAGATGTTTTAAAAATCCCTCTGTGAGAATGAGTTGTGTGTGTGTGTGTGTGTATGATTCAGAGGAAGTGTTCTACAGTATTCGTGTAATCTAGATATGCAGTTTGGGGCCAGTTTGAAACTATTACTCCGAGCTGCAGTAGAGAGTGGTTTGATTTACAGAAATAACTTGGGTTTTTTCCAGAAAACCCATTATCTCTTTCACACACACACACACAAGCAGAGCAAGAAATTTAATCTCACATTTATACAATCTCTCTTTTTTTTTTCTCACACACATACTCACATATTGTGTTGGACCCTCGCTTGTAACCTCCTGAAGTGTGCATCAACAGCAGGAACAGCTGCTTTAAATGGAATTCATAAGTCCAGCAGATTCATGAAGTGAATAGCGGTACATGGAGAGAGATCTGTTAAGAGGAGAGATGGATTAAAGACAAGCATGTGGAGAGTGGATTGAAAGGCTGTTCTCATCAGTGTTAACTTTCTCTAATGTACTGCCATCAAAAGCCTTTCACTTGCGCATCACATGTGAAATCACTCTTTGTGCACTGACTCCCTGCATCTGTGGAATATAAATCTAAGAGACATTTTCATATCGCATATTGCACTTTGTGAGATGTTACTACTAAATGAATTACAAGCAAAATCATAGAGCAAGGACAACAGAAAGAATCAGAAGTGATTAGTGATAAGTTAAAAGAGCTTGTTCCTGTGTTTTAGTAATCAAACGCATTGTAATTAGTTTTCTGAAGAGTATGTATGCTTTGCTTTCTTCTGAAGAATGTGGTGGAAATTTTTGTTGGAAAATGAGATTGTTTCTTTAGAAGAGTGGTAATTGAAGTCTTTTAAGGGATATGGATATTCTTATTATTTATTTTATTGAAATGTATTAGTTTAATTCATATATTATGCTATTAAAAGAATATACTTATGTTGGAACCCGAAATGTTGATATATCTATGCTGTAAGTGTCTTAGAATTTAAGAGGCCAAGGTCATGCATCTGTATGCATAAGACTGGACATTTCTATGACAAAAGAAGAATGCACACACTGCTATTTTTATTTATAATTAAAGAAAATGAATTACTGTGAAATGGTAAAAATTACAAATAAGCTCCATAAAGGTAAAAATGGTATAAATGGTACTGTAACAGTAGTCCATATGACTTTAGACAAATTGGTTGTTAGCAAGCAAAAAGTTGTTATTGACTGAAAGTCTGTGCACTACACAATATAATTCTGGGCTTGTTATTATCATCTGTCATCTGTATTGTCAAACCAACTAACTGTTGTACTTTTTAATTACAGAAAGAAAAGAAAAATAAATCAAGTGTAATTTTAATCAATAAAACCATTGTATTAAAGTACCAATATCTACAGATCTTTACAGATTTATTTGAACGAAAAGAACGTAACAACTACAATATTGCGAATAACTTTATATATAACATTTCTATTTTAATATTTTAAAAAATATAATTTATTTCAGTGATGGCAAAGCTTAATTTTCAGCAGCCATTTTTCCAGTCTTCAGTGTCACATGATTCCTCAGAAATCATTCTAATATGCTGCTTTGGTGCTCAATACATATTTCTCATTATCAATGTTGAAAACAGTTTTGCTGCTGAATATTTTTGTGGAAACTGGTGCATTTTTTTTCAGGATTCACTGATGAATAGAAAGTTTTAAAAAAAAACAGTATCTATTTGAAATACAAACTGTATCTTGCAAATACAAATTTTATTTGCTTTCTCTTTTGCACTTTCTTATTTTCTATATATCTGTGAATGAGGTTATAAAGTTCATGAATGAGTGTATGCAATTTCCATGTGCATGAGTGACTCACTGTTTGAATTCACTGTTTTCTTTGAGAGGCCAATTAAACACACGTAGTCAAACAAAGGCGACTTCTATGCAATTCTATACCACCATTATGAGGTTGAATAAGAACCTCTATGTAAAGGCGGAAAGCAAGCCGATGTACACACTCTTAATCTGCAGGCGGTTAGACGCGGCAGACCTGTTGCTGGCTAATGGAAACACAGTCACGGGATACAGACTTACACAGTGATGTGCTTTGTTGAAAGAGAGACACACTTGTTCTCCTCAGAGAGAGAGGAAAGTACACACTCATACTCACAAACAAACACACACAGAGACTCCTTGGGGGGACCTGGCAGGGGGCCACTCAGTGAACAAAACGTACTAGGTGACATAAGACAAGCCTGAGGTGAGCTTTTTATAAACTAGAACATGGCAGGCAAATGGAGCAGTTCACCAAAACAATACCATTGGGAGTGAGTGAAAGAGAGAGGTTTCTGGTGTCTCCTTTAAGCTCACTGTGTTCTCACTGAAATTCTAAAGTGTGATGTAAACAAATGGTGAAATACTGGCAAAAAGTCATGTGATTCAGGGTTTCGCATTAATGGGATTGGCTGATTGCCCTGTTGCTGAGGTCAGTCAGGTTCACAACCGAACAGATCGAAATGACAGACTAATTATGGAGTAAACAATTCACAGATTCTGACATTACCATGTTCAGTCACATCTGAATCATGGCACATGATGTGTTTACAGAGGATTTGATGAATAATGGTCTGAAAAGAAGGTGATAAGAACTGACTCGAGACTCCAAATTGGAAACTTGCGAATAATACGATTCTTTAGGTCTCAGAATACTGGCATTGTTATAGAGGTAATTCACTGCTGGAAAGATAGGATTTTAATAATACCTGGCTGTCTATGCAGCAAGCAGAGAGGCATTTTTATTTTAAACAGGTTCTTTATGATTAGAGAAAACAGATTTGTAGTTTTAACAAAAGGCCTAGAGCTTTCAAGCATGTCATTCGGTGGACTTTGCTGACTAATAAATAAGGAGATCAGGGTGCAGGTGTTTACATATGAAGAGTTCATTTGCAAAAAAAGATTTTTAACAATTTTCAAAAACCATGTTTTTTCATTGTGCATTCCAATTAATCTCGATCAAACTGCAGTAGGGTTATTTTGATCAGGTAAAAAATTTATTAAAAATACAGCTAACTAACACAATAAAAACATATCAACAATAAAATATTTAAAAAAAAACATGAATTAAAAAAAAAAAAAAAAGAGTTATCTTTTTTTGAAAATAAACTCTTCATATACTACACACAGTGTATCAATAGACAGCTTTGTAAAAATCTGTGAACTTGTCCTTTAAATTAAAAGGAAGAATCCAACGGAGATGAGATCCAAGAGAGGACTTTTTATTATTCATATCACTCTGTTTGTGTATTCCAGGCAGGATATCAGTGTGTGTCAGTATGAGGATTTTTCAGTAAATGTTTCTGCAAGGTACAGTACATCGATACGCCAGTAGGCAACAGGTGATGCTATATGAATGAGTAATTCGCTATGATTATTATTTATTTAATAATTATTTATATAAATAATCCATTTATAATTGGACTTAAATATATGCAATCCATTTCTGCCACAGAATCATGCTTTGGTAAATCATAATTAGAGATAAAGTCAAAATTATGAGATGTTTGTTATTTTTTGTCTATCTTATAATTATGGCTGTTTATGTCAGAATTTGAACCTTTTATTTCATAATTGTGACTTTTCGATCTCAATTATGACTTAACATCTCATTATTACAAATGTTTGTCAATTTCGACTTTTTATCTCATATTTATCACTAGGTATCTCATAATTTTGACTTCGATGTCATATTTTTTTTTTTTACCATGTTATTACTTTTTATTTTTATGCAGAAATGAGCTTCTACAAGGAAAGCATTCATGTAAACACATCAATAAATCCATGTGAGCTAGATGAAAGGGATGCTGTAGATCTTAAATGATCCATAAAACAAAGTTTTAATCATATTCAAACCCTTGAATCCTTCAATTGGATTCAAAAAATTGATTTATTTAAATTGATGTAAATTAGTACATGTGAACATACTGTACCAACTGACCCATTCAGCTGATTCTTCCAGGAACAAAATACCACTACTCTGTGTTGCTCAGAGAGCACAGTGATTGCTTCTGCTTTGACTTTGAAAGAGATAATGATCAAGGTAGAAAAAAGAACAGAAAATATATAGAAAAAATAGGGAGAACATCACTATTTGTGCTCAAATATAAAAATAATTGTACAATATATATCTATATATATTTTATTATTGCTGTGGTTATTCACACAAATCACAACCATAGAGCATACACTGGCAATCATGTCAGAAATTGTATTTCACACACTTCTTTTTCCCTTGTTAGTTTTGTTCTAGTCAACATAATGCTTGCTTAGATTACTTCACTGTACAGTCATTGCAAAGTGACTTTCAAAGAGTTTTAAACCAAGACTTGATCATAGCCTGTCACCCACAGAGCATCATCCTCCCCAAACATCTGCAATAACTCTGGTCTTGTGTCTTTATTTGTGGTAACAACTGCTTTCCATTTCGTTGCAAATGCACCACTAGCTGTGCAATGTTTGCCTTGATATAGTTAAGCGTAACGTTTAATGAGTCCAGAGTTCTGATCCGGATTGGGTTGCAGCTTTTCTCTTATATGCTGAAACTTTTGCGCTCACAACACCAGCACTCTCCAAGTATCAAACACTTGTGTGCCTTCAAACACATACATACACTAACAGCTCCTAATGATCTCCAGCAAAGCTCAGCTTACTTCATCTGTTTAAAAGATACATAAATGCAACAAACAGGGAGACTAACATCTCTTTTTACTTTATAGATAAACAGATCTGCTGTGAGCTTGTCTTTCTCTTTTTTTAATGCTCTTTTCAAGGCCTAGAGTATCTTCAACAAATAGGAAATGTGAGACAATCTTTGATTGATTGTGCAGCAAAGTGGATTGACTATTTTAAACTGTTCATCGTTAACAGTTCTAAGTTCAGAGAATAACGATATACAGTGGACCCAAATCGACTGCAATGCTGGGTTATTTTTTAACCCAAAATGCTGGGCCGAGTCTCTTGGGTCATTTTGTCTCATTTTAAATACTGCTGGGTAGTTTCAATTTTCCAGGTGTTCCTGCTGGGTTGTTTCAGCCCAGCGCTGAGTTACGACCTTCGTGCCTTGAAGATGTTTAAATCGCTCCCCTAACTGTCATTTTGAAAGGACAACGGGGCAAAGCCACTGGTTTCAACTGTTTTAAGGTAAGTATATATAATGTTTCCATTAATAATTATTTTAAATTGGCAGAATTATAACTTTTTTTCGCGGCAACAATATTGTTAAACGTCTACATGCCAACATGACAAACAATTTACCTCAGACGGCCATTCTACATGTACTCGCATGCTATCTGAGACGACAGATTAATGTACCGGTAATTCAAAATGTCGTTTTTTCTTGTCAGAAAAGCACATGGATACATCTGTGAGAGAAAAACTCGTCGAGTGCAGTCTAAACCGAGACGTTTAACGGTAAATTCATGTTTATTATACATGTTATATGTTTTACATAAATGATTGATTGTCAACTAACCCTCGCGTAACTTAAACACACATATAAATTTGTTTCGTGCCATAAAGCTGCACTTTGTAACTTTGTGTTCACAATGTAACGTTACAGAATTTATAAAATGAGCGAATAACGTTACATCATACCCATTTTCCTAATCGTGTTTTTGACTTGTCCTGAATCACTTTAGTACACCTATATAAAAGTCTTTATATATGAACTATTTTAAAGCTGCGGAGTAACCCAGTACCTGCGTGACTTGTGACTTGTTTCGATATAGCAAGAGTATTAATATAAAACTGTGATTATACTGACTGGAACATCCTATTGATTACACAGTTTGAAAGCACACCTTTCAGCCAATCATTATAGCATATTCAGCTTCTGTAGAGGTAGGTGAATTTAACTCATCATCATGATGAACTCAATTTCATGATGAACTGCTCACAGTTAATTGAACTCATTCATTGCTATTAAAACAATCTGTATATTGTTTACTTTATTTTATAGGTTGGAACAAACATGGTGGAATTCCTTAACCAGAGTCCACAAAACCCCATCCATTTGTCATGGCGATTTGAAATGGCCAGCAGATCTCCCAGGCATTGATCATAATCAATGGACAGGTAAGGACATTCTGGACAATTTTCAGAAGGAATTGCAAATTGTATTTTCAATTGCATTTTTCCACATGTGGACGCATAAACTGTGACAGTCCAAATGTAATTGAAAATCTTGCATTACTGTTTGCGTTTTCGCTTTCATGAACTCACAGTGACTGCCACATTTCAAATGGAAAAGCAACTGTAACTGTATTTCTCTTGTCTTACAAGTAATGAGCCTGTCATATTTAAATAGCAATATTAATTACCACGTCTGCTTTTTCACTCTCTCTGCGTTGTGCATGTAATATGCCAAAACTCCAATGGAACCGCAATTTCTTAAGCATTTGAATTTCCGATGCTTTACACGGAAACCTGTCGATCCGTGTCAGGGGTGGGACCATACTATGGGGCATATATACTATAGCAGAGGATAGTCGCTGCATTTGGGGTAAAAATTTACCTCCGTTGTTCAAAGCATTTGGCACAATCGTCTGTGAGTGACGTCACCTCCCAACATAAACACGCCCCATAGTATGGTCCCACCCCTGACATGGATTGACAGGTTTCCATGTGAGGCATTGGAAATTCAAATGCTAAAGTAATTGGTTACGTGTGACACAGTGATAAAGCAGACGTGGTAATTAATAACACCCGATGTATTTGTTCTTATGATGCATCTAAGCTAACTTTAGTCTGTTTCATTCTTATTCCGAGGTCTCCGAAGCCACCGAGCCAGTCCATATCCAGATCAGATGGTGGATCAGCACCTAGAGATGACCTCGACAGCTCTGAATGTCAGCGAAGACCACGTTACCTCAACAGCCATCGGCACAAGATCACGGGAACCAGATGAGTCCTCTACACAATCTGACTCTGCTGCAGTTGGAATTGAACTGCTGGTTCGTCTGGTCAGAGGAGAACTGGCCCCTCGACTGAGTCTGGTTTCTCCCAAGGTTTTTTTTCACCATTTCTGTCACCGATGGAGTTTTGGTTCCTTGCCGCTGTCGCCTCTGGCTTGCTTAGTCAGGGACACTTAATTTCCAGCGATATCGTCAGCTTTAAAGCACAGATACTATTTGAACTGAACTGAGCTGGAACATAAATCACTGAATCAATGATGAACTGACTTTAACTGAAAATTGAGTGTTTACTGTTGTCCTTTTGCATTTACACACTATTTTCCAATTTAATACTGTAAATCTGTTTTGACGCTGTATTTTTAAAATATGACAGGCTCATTACTCATAATACATGGAAAATACAGTTTCAAGTGGACTTTGCTTTTCCATTTGAAATTTGTCAGTCAATGTGCATTCGTGAAAACGCAAACAGTAATGCAAGATTTGCAATTGTGTTTGGATTATGTCACAATTTGTCACATGTGGAAAACATAATTGAAAATATAATTTGCAATTCCTTTTGAAAATTGCCTGGAATATCCTTTCATAGACAGGCTCTATTACAGAGCACACTGCTCTCAGGTGTAGATCTTTGCTTCAAAGCTTTCTAAGTGTTTGACCATAGTTTACCCAAAGATGATCACTCACCCTGGTCTGAAAGCTCTCGGATTTCATTTAAAATATCTTGTGTTCTGAAGATGAACAAAGGTCTTACAGGTTTGTAACAATATGAGGGTGAGTAATTAATGACAGAATGCTTTTTTGGGTGAACTATACCTTTAACTACCCTAAGCAGTGCGCATCTACCTAGGAGTCTTTATATACTTGATATAAATTTCAGGACATCTTTAAATGATTTTGCATTCTCTTTCTTTTTAAATTTAATTGTCAATGTCATTTCACTGTGTATTTAAATAATTAAACATGTCAAAATGTAATAGTTAAACGGTTAAACGGACATGTCATTCAGAACTAATTTTCTTATTTATTTGCAACTGTATTTCTGTGATTTTCTGGAAAAAAAAAAGAAAGAAAATTGCATGTTTGTCATTGGTACAAATTTTAACATTTGTGAATGTCAATTGGCATTAAAAATAATTTGAACAATTTAAATAACCTGTATTCTTCATTATTTATTAAACCATGATTGTCTTGTTAATCATAGGTAAAATTATGAGAATAACCCAGCAAAAATAACCCAGAAAAACAAAAATGCAAACACATAAATGGTAAAAATGACTATATCTTGGGTTTTCTCAACAACCCAGCTTGTTGGGTTAAAATGTGTAAACCAGCGTGCTGGGTTACTTTAACCCAGCATGTGTTCTGTCCAATATTTACCCAGCGCTGGGTTGCCAATTGGGTTACTTTTAACCCAGCCATTTTTAGAGTGTGTGTGATTTGGAGTCTATAGAGTATGAAACACAGTGTACTTTAGCTAAGATTTACATGTGCTCAATTCCAATGGTCCAATCGTTGTCCTTTGAATTTAAGGGTGACGCTGTGATTGGTTTATAGGATTGTTGCCACAGGAACCAGGTTTTTGCAAAATTCAGTACTGAAGAGTTAGGTCCCTTTCAGTCTATCCATCCATAATTGATGGTCATTGTTTATAAGGGTCATTTTTTTTTTTACTTTTAACTACTGCTTATTTTGTTCAGTCAAACATTTTTAAAAAGATTTTATTACTCTAAAGTTAAAAAAAAAAAAGGAAGGAAGGAAGGAAGGAAGGGAATAAATGGTAATTTGACCAGCCTTGAACAAAGTGCCACAATCCCTAGTGATTTTCTGGAGGAAAATTAAACGGCTTAACCTTTAACCAGAAAGACAGCAGAGAAAGACAAATAAAGTGACACTTTTGCTGTGTGTTAGAAGGGGAGCACTTTCTTTTCCCTTGTTCCCTCCTTCTAAATGAAAGAAATAATAATAAAAAAAGCAAACAGATAAAAGTGTGACAGGTGTGAAAACGGACCTGTAGTAGGGGAGAGTAAGAGGGTGAAAGGGATGAAAGAAATGGATGACGAATGACAGAAAGAGATTGTAAATGCTGAAGGAGCAGAGAGGTTCTACTGTACGAAATGTCTCACAGATAGGGTGCCGGTCAAACGAAACGTATGCCTTTACGGTCTGATCATGGTCAAGATGAAATTTTTTTTTTTTTAGTCTGTTTCTTAATGTGTAACAGCAGAGACTGTACAGGAGGACTCAAAAAGCGAACAAAAACAAAGCTTGATCATTGACCTTTTTAATGTTTAAAGGGATAGTTCACCCAAAAATTTAAGATAGTTTTGATGAAATTCGAGAGCTTTCTGACCCTGCATAGACAGTAACACAAATACCATGTTCAAGGCCCAGAAGTATTGCTGTCTATGGAGGGTCAGAAAGCTCTCAGATTTCATCAAAACTATCTTAATTTGTGTTCCGAAGATGAATAAAGGTCTAACAACATGAGGGTGAGTAATTAATGACAAAATTTAAATTTCTGGGTGATCTATCCCTTTAATGACCCCCAAAAGTCACATGAAAATGATCCATTGTGCTATTTTTTGTCAAATGCATTCTAACTGATAACATCAACTTCAAATCTTCATCTAAAATCTTTGGTTTTGTTGATTATCCAGACCAAGGTACAAAATGTGCTTGTTTGGATCCATTAAGAATGAATCAGGCTTTAAAATTCCTCAATAGCTTTGTGGAAATTTTACAATGCAATATAACCTTGAAAGATGACACATCCACACTTAAGGCAGCTTAAATGACTGATGTGACATGTCAGTTTCATTCATTTAATTCAGTTTCAAAGGAAACAAAAGATGGTGCTGGTGATGCTGATTGATGAGACTGCATTTGAAGTGAAAGACAGAAAAGAAGTAGATTCATTTTCTTCTATTCACAATCAGCCCCAAGTTTCACAATCAAGTGCCCTCCATTCTATTTATTAACCTGAAATCCATGCTAGCTTTCACAGAGTATATTTTAAAACCAAAACACATGATAACAAAAACAGAAATTCTTCGGGGATCACATAACTCAGACCAATTCACACAGATTTACTTAAAACCAAAAGTGACATTAAATCATTTTTTAACGATAAAAAATATTTCTGAATGATACAAAATATTAAAAAAGTGCTGTTCAACTTTCTATTTATCAAAGAATCCTAAAATAAATAAATAAACAAATAAATAAATTCTCATATTTTAAAGTAACACATGATAACATCAGCAAAAATCAGCCTAAAAGAGCTCATGTCACATCAGCATGTTTCCTGCAATAAACCACAACCACAATTCCTGAACACAAAAGCCACTTCCACATCTTCTCTCTTTTACTTTTCTGCAGTTTTGCTTCTGCTATAGCTTCCCCTTGAACCTCAGCATTGCAGTATTGCAAGTATTGTCGGCGCTTGTATGATAAATTGCTTGTGATGTTCCTCGTTTGCAAGCCGCTTTGGATAAAAGCATCTACTAAATGACTAAATGTAAATGTAATGTAAATGTATTCAACTTCAGAGGCCAATATGGCCTATAAAAAAAATCTATGCACATTTGCAGGACCAAACAGAAAAACACATTTTTAGCCTAGATATGAGCTAAAAAAGCAGCACTGATGATACTGTCAGATGTACTATTTGGGAGATTTATTTTTTCCGTCTTTCGAATAGATGGTAGCTGTACTTATGCGACTAGAAACCATCTGCCCAGGGATTTTACCAAGATGGCCACAGAGTGAAGAGATTCACTTCAAAAGGATTTTGGTAAAACTCTCTATTTTTCTGTCAACACACCATCAGCATGAATCATATTACCAGTATGGTAAGCTTGTATTGCCTTCATTCACTTTAAAATTGATCAAAATCACTTGTAATGATTTACAACAAGGTGCTTTTTATGGAGAACATGGGAGGGAAAAAGGAGCAACGCTCTCTCTCTCTCTGTCTTTGCAGTCGTTTGTCATTGCCGTCGGTTTGATTGACAGCTTGTGCAGATGAGTGAGAGCTCTTCCTGTCCACCCACCAATCAGCCACCTCCTCCAGGCCCTCAACATGATGGCCGAGGGTCGGAGGTCATTCTCATGCTCTCAGTGAGTGACTCTTGATGAAGACGCTGATGGAGAGATGCAGTTCCTCTCCTCCATCATCTGTCTTTCTCCCTGTTTTTCAGCCTGAGGTCCTTCCACCCGTCTCACAGCAGACCATCCATCTGCCTGTCCACAGCCACCACTAATCAAAGCTGCCAGAGATGCGGCTCCATAAAGCTCTTCACAAAGAGAATGTGCTTTGTTTGGGCGTGAGAGACAAATGAGAATTGATGAACATCACATCAAAATTAATAAATGTAACAAACGGACAAAATTAGTTTTACTCACATGTATGCATCAAAAATGATGTCGTATCAAGCTGGAAATACATAAAGATTTTGGTGGGGGCGTGAAATGTGACATTTTCATTAAGAGTATCACTCCTAAGCCAGCTTTGCCATCTCAGGAATAATTACCTTTTGAAATATATTAAAATACACATGTATTATTTTTATTTATTATTATTTTATTATTTATTATTAGAACATTTAAAATGTTAATAATTATTATTAGTAATAATAATAATAGTAATTTCACAATATTTACTGTTTTTACTGTCAAATAAATGCAGCCTCAGAATAAGAGACTTTCTTTTTCTTTCTATAAATAGCATCATTAAGCCAGCTTTTCCATCCCATATATACTGAAATAGAAAACTATTTTAAATTTTAATAATCTTTCACAATGTTATGGTGTTGACACTTTTTTCAACGTCTTTTTTTTCTCTCAAAACATTAACATTATTGGCAACACTTTACAATAAGGTTTCATTCTTTAATATTAGTCACAAACTAACAATTAACAATATTCCTACAGCATTTATTAATCTTAGTTAATGTTAACATTAGTAAATACTTTGTGAACTAACATGACCATGAACATTTTTATTACATTAACATAGATTAATAAATGCTGTAAAAATAGATTGCTCATTGTCAGTTCATATTAGCTATAAAGACCTTATTGTAAATAATAATATGTTTCTGTCTTATTATTTATTTATTATCTTATTAAATCTAGTGGCAGGGCCATTGTATCGTATCTATCTATCATCGTTTGGCTACTGTCGTATATCAGCAAAACACAAACTGGAGATACATGAAGATTTTGTGGGGATCATCAGTTATTTCATTAGCAAACTCACAGGCGATAATGTCACGCAAAACGTGACATTTTCATTACGAGCATCGCTCTTAAGCCAGTCTCAGTGAGGCGTTCAGCACACGAACACACTGGTAAGTAAACACTTGGTTTCCTCCAATCGCAGTCCTGATAAACATACGGCGCTTAGTGGTCTCCCATAAGAGTCAAGAATTCTAATTAATACAGCTTACTCTTTAAAGAATACACATACTCTCTTAATGCCTGTACCCAAACACACACTCACAGTTCTGGTGATGTGCTAGCCCCCAAGTGTGAACAGCCCTTAATAAAAATGTTAATTGAATCTTAGGAAGTCTCTAGGCCCAGGTTTAGCCTGATTCTTCACAGCCTTCTCTCTCTCTCTCTCTCTCTCGCTCTCTCTCACACACTTCACAGCATTTACACAGGCACTCAGCTGTTTCTGTGAAGGCACAGTCATTAATTCTTATCTGTTCAGACGGACCAACTGTAACATCACAAATCTCAGGGAGAGCAGGGATGGGTGGGTGGGTGAAGACCTGTCATCATATGGCAGAAGGACTATTTTTCACAACCAACTGTTTTTTAATATTTATATTGAAGAAAGGTTTAAAATTAGCTCACATAATGGCAATTAATTAATAAATTAGGGCTGTTTGATTTATTTTTGACCCTATCTCTGGACATTCAAAGTCTCCGATATGTTTTGGACTTAAACAGCATTTACAATCCATTTTACTTCCATAATCTGGCATCTTTCAGAGTGAAATTGGATATTCAACAAGAAAATGTGATGCTAATGTGTTGTGGGTGGTTGCCAGCTTGTTTTTAGGCTATTGCTTGGTAGCTGCTTACCGGTCTATAGGTTAAAAAAAATCTTTGTTATGATATTTGCTTAGCTTATTAGGTGCACTGTAAAGAACACAGTCACGTTAGTTGTGTGGTGAAAAATCTTATCAATCTTATTTTTCAGATTAAGCAATTTTCTGTAAATGTGCAAGACTACCGATTCAGGGAGTACTGAGAGGAATAACAAAGTGCAGTAAACAATAAAATTATTTGTGCTATGATAACAATTACCAGTTTGCAATATCAAACAGCATAACGGACTGTTTGATTTTTTTATACGGTTCAAATAACTGGAAGCAAATGACACCAGAAGCCTTGCACATTCACATAAAAAAACGGCTGCTCTTATGTTAAAAAAAATAAGATGGATTGGGCCATCAACTACCCATTTTTTTGCCTTTGATTAGGTGCACTGGGGAACAGGTGTTGTCATTTATGTTGCTGATCGCCTGCTTATGTCACCAAGCTGTTGCCCAGGTGACACTGACACAGATGATTTACAATCACATGCAGACTCAGTACCACTCACAGAACACAATAGATTTCAGATATTCCTATTTAGACAGTAATTATTTGTGAAAGTATGCAAGAAGAGTTTTAAATCAAAACTTTAATAGTTAGTAGCTCTGAATAATTACTCCATTCAAAAGTGAATAAAGGCCACATTTAATTTGATATGATTGCTGAGTTCACCAGCCTGTATCCTTCCCTGTCTCTTCTTAGCCAAATCAGCCTTAACAAATCCATTTATTATGCAAATAACTTGTGCTCTATAATTACCTCCTAAGCGAGATCACACAAAAAGCAAAGGATGACACTTTCTCCATTTTACTTTGGCTACAATAATTAATGATAGCACTGTGGTCTTTCTTGGAGCAGATATTTATGGTAACAGACAGCAATGTGGCATTGTGGGAAAAAAATATAAACACCTCACTTTAGCTTGTGAGTTACAACAGACACTTAAAGGGCAAGTTCATCCAAAAAGGCCAATATGTCATTATTTACTCCCCTTATTACTAACCCATATAACTTGCATGCAAAAAGAGTTTTGAAGAATATTCTGCCCATTCTTTTTAGCATAATGAAAGTGAATATGAGAACTGAAGCTGAAGAGCTTTTCAATAAATCAGTTGAATCAATTCACAAAACTGGTCTGAATGATACGGTACCTTCGGATAATTCGTTTTTTCGTTTTTTTCTTTAAAACGGGAAAACGAATAAATCAGTGGTTTATCGCATATTTAAACCTTCTCCTGAGCATAATAAACGAATTTCAGGTGTTATTCTCACATTTTTCCTGAAGCAGGAGGGAAACGTGGAGTACAATCAATAGTCTTTAATACACAGGAGTACCATATAATTGTAGCCATTGTGTTATAGAGAAAAATATTTATTTCATAATGTGATTTTCCCCCACTTTTGTATTTTATTTTTATTTTTATTTATATATATACATATATATATATATATATATATATATATATATATATATATATATTTTTTTTTTTACTTCAATTAAAGGTTAGATTTGTTTGAACATTTTTGAATGAAATATCAAATGAATAAACAACGTGGACTTATTTTCACAGCCTTCTTTGATCATATATACAAAGGGTATGAATCATTTTGAGTATAACTGTATATTTTATGATATTGTATATTCTATTCATTTGAAAAAAAAAAAAAAAAAAAACTAACTAATTAACTAAAACAGAATTTAGAGAAATCTATAGTAAATATTATAAGATGACAAAAAGATAGCTGAAATGACCCGGACCCAAAGCAACAGGGAACTTCCGGTACACCAAAACGGATTTGTGAATCAAAAAGCTTAATTTTTCGTTTTGGTTTTATTGAATTTTCATTTGATGCATTTGAATGGAGTGTGACGAAGACAAAAGTACAAATGTGAGAAAAACACCTGAAATTCGTTTATTATGCCCAGGAGAAGGTTTAAATATGCGATAAACCACTGATTTATTTGTTTTCCCTTTTTAAAGAAAAAACGAAAAAACGAATTTTCTATACGTTTTTATATCGGTTTTGCATTTGTTAACACTATCGGGTAGGTTTAGGGATGGATTTGGTGTAGGGCATATTTCCAACACAATAGAGCATTAACCTTTAGCGACAGTCCCCGGATGTTTGAATTCTGAACCGCCACAATAGGTATCTGAAGCAACGTAATAATAATAATAAAAAAACAGCAATAAGTACCAATATCTACGTAATAAAAACGTGCCAGGGTTCACATATTGTCCACTCAGTGGACATTTCTATTTGAAACTGCGGCGAAACGTGCAGCAAGGTACGTAAAACGGTGTCACACAAAAAGTGCGCAGAGGTAGGCTACGTATTTTTATGAGATCAGGTTGATAATTAATATACTGTACCTTATATACAGTAACTCATAGACCATTTTATAATCATGTTAGCTCCTTTTTTAAGCTTGGAAAATCCTTATTCATTGTCATTTCTTGACAACTGGTACATTATTACAATTTTGGTTGCATTTTATTGTACAGTACACGTACATGCACTTACAGTATACCTACCTAATAAAGTTATGTTAATATAAGCCAACTACATGGGGTAGGGTTAGGCTTAGGGGTAGGTTCAGGGTTAGTACCTAGTTATTACCTTATTGTAATTACTATAATAAATACATATGTACATGAGGAACAGGACTGTAAAATAAAGTGCTACCAAAATTTCTTCTCATCTTCCACAGAAGAAAGTCATACAGGTTTGGGTGAGTAAATGATAACAGCATTTTATATTTTTGGTAAATCAATCCTTTAAAATGACTATTTATGTTACTGTAGAATTATTCTGCAAAAAAGCTAAAACTTTGACTGAACATTTTATCTCATTGCGACTAACAACTTCCCAGCTAACAAAAATAGGCTATGTTCTTAGAATGTTAAGCTAACATTCCCATTAAGTTATGAACAGTGTTGGGCACGTTACTTTAAAAAAGTAATTAGTTACAGTTACTAGTTACTTATCACATATAGTAACTGAGTTAGTAACTGAGTTACATCATTATAAAAGTAACTAATTACCAGGGAAAGTAACTATTGCATTACTTTTAAAAAAATATTCAAATGTCAAATAACTTTGGATGCCCCCAATATTAAATATGTTAAATTAATGAAATGGAAAATGGAAATGGAAAATAATAAATTATTATTATAAAACATTGTACATTAATCTACACTATTTATCTACTGACACTTAGTATCAGTCAGTCAAGCATTATAATATAATATTATGATAATTTAATATTATATGATGATAGAACTTTAGTAATTAGAATAACCAAGTATGAATGCATTTGTCATCAATATAAAACGCACTAAGGATTGATGAGCTGCTGGGTTCATGAATATTAATCACGTTGTCTGCGTTCGCTCGAATTGATTTGCTGAAATCAAAACAGGGACGAAGTGAGCGCCAGCCAATGAGATTGTCGTTTGCGCATTAGTTCCGCCCACTACCAGAGAAACCGGCAGTTCTTAAAAGCTGAAGAATTCCAAAAGAACGTTATTTTGACAGGAAAATACAAAAAAGAATATCGTTTACATGTAGCGTGTCAATAGGCTCTGTGCACAAGCGTAGCGACAAACTTCCGCTATCGCCAGAAGTTGGGATATCAGTTTCAGGTTTTCATTTGCGTCGCCCAAAATGTCAGTATTTAGATGTCTCCGAGATCTGCCAAGTAGAATCAGCGATGTCCATCACATCGTTAATGCCTGGTCTCCTGCTCCAATACACAAACGAAACAAGGGATTCAAACGCAATATCGAGTTATATGCACAAATAGTTTAATGTGTTATTTCAGCATCTAGTGGCTAAGCTAGTTAGCGACATGTTCATTTTAGAAGCTTTTATTTCTCAATTTTAAACGCAGACTGTTCGTTTATTTATTTATTTATTTATTTATTTTTTTTGGTGATAATTGTATTATCAATTGTATTAAACATCTCCCCCTGTCAGCTTCTAATAAAGATCAGGGCACATGTGAAGCATTGTCTGGTCATTGTGCTACAGGTCCATTTAAGAACACTTTAGCATACTTTTTTTAAAGTACTTATTATGGATATAATTTAAAATAATATACTTAACTGTAACAACATGTGATGCTTTTGGGCACTTAACTGCACGTTAATTGCAATTGAATGACAATGTGTACTTTTGTTGAACCACTTAATCTATCTTTATCTTTATATGTAATTTCACAATTATTCCAGAAACTTTAATTTGACATTATTATAAAGTGTACTTTTAAAAATGGTCCTTGTTTGTTAAGCATCATAGTCATGAAATTGGGCTCCCTTTTAAGTACACTCAGGTGGCCTGTTATTAAAATTATTAATATTATCTGTAAGTGAATTTAACATCACAATATTATAATATATATTCTGAAATAACTGAACAAGAATGCATGCAGTAACCCGAATGGGGACCAGCAAGGTAAACTCACCTGCCAATTTTAGCCACTGTTTTCATTACATACTATTTTAAGAGTTATATTAAATATGAATTACCTTGGCAAAATCCCCGGGACATTAGAAACGCCGGGTTATTAAAGTAACGTTAACAAGCTTATAATTGTGTTTATCAATCCTAGCTTCACCATACACTCGAACTGTGAGTTTTCTCAGCATTCCTCATCATGTAGCACAATGAACATACACCACCTGTTCCCTGATCTTTATTAGAAACTGAGAGGGGGAGATGTTAAGTACAATTGATAATACAATTATCACCAAAAAAAAAAAAAAAAAAAAAACGAACAGTCTGCGTTTAAAATTGAGAAAGAAAAGCTTCTAAAATGAACATGTCGCTAGCTTAGCCGCTAGATGCCGAACTAACACATTAGATTAAACTATTTGTGCATATAACTTGATAGGCATGTGCGTTTGAATCCCTTGTTTCGTTTGTGTATTGGAGCAGGAGACCAGGCATTAACGATGTGATGGACATCGCTGATTCTGCTTGGCAGATCTCGGAGACATCTAGAAAATACTGACATTTTGGGCGACGCGAATGAAAACCAGAAACTGGTATCCCGGCTTCTGGCGTCAGCGGAAGTTCGTCGCTAAGCTTGTGCACAGAGCCTATTCTGCATGTTACGAAAGACTTTCTTGCTCTGTATCTTTCTTTGCGTGCGTGTATGTGGGAGAAAGCGACGATGAGTCGTGCGCCTTCACACTAGAGTTTATGGTACGTCAAATACAGCTACACTCCGCAACCATTCAGATGAACTGAAAAATTTAATTATAATAATATAATATAGTAAGGCCACATTTTATTGTCAGTAACGGTAACGGCGTTGTAACGGGGGAAACAGTAATTCGTTTGATTACTCCTTACTGAAAAAAAATAACGCCGTTAGAACGCCGTTTATTTATAACGCCGTTATTCCCATCACTCGTTATGAAAATGTTATTCCTGATTTTTTTTTTTTTTTTTTAATGTTAAAACATTTTTTTTTAAAGAACGTTTCTTTCTTGGTTTATGCAAACGTTACTGGAACTTTCCATTCCACAGTTTTTAAAAATGCTATAAAAATTTTATTTCTGAATGTTTTCTTAATGTTCAAAAGGTCCAGCTTTTTAAATGTTTTAAGAACGTTTTTCTCGGGCCACAGGCAGGGGAAACACTTGTAGTTATGCTTATATTAAATAAAATGATGAAAATAGATAAAATCTAAGCAATGCATTTCTTAAAGCCACAAGTATGACAAGTTTGACAAATTTGACAAGTATCCAATTAACATTTTTAAGTACTAAAAACTGGTAAAGGGGTCCTATATTATGCTCTTTTACAAAGTCTTGATTTTGTTTTGGGGGTGTACTAGAACATGCTCTTGTGCTTGGTGGTTCGAAAATCGCATTCTTTTTCACATAATTTGCATTATTACAACACCTCTCTCCCCAGCCTGGCACAAACTGCCAGGGTTTGATGAAGGCCCGCCTTCCGAAAAACGAAATGTGTTGTGATTGGTTAGCTGTCCCAGAGCGTTGTGATTGACGAACAGCTTAGATGGTGTTTCAGTACTGCCCCGCCCCTTGTCAAAACAGCAAGTTCGTCAATATTGCCATCTCAATTCAGACCTGGAGAATATTGAACAAGAGGATCGCGCAGACCCTTTGCACACTTGGATATTGCAAGACATAATGTGGTAACGTTATTGTTGTTTTGTTTTGGGGCTAAATACATTTTAGATAGGATGCCAACAACAGTTTAAAAATATCTGCATTTACTATGTACAGACAAGTGCACCAGTAATATGTATTATGCTTATTGATCTTTAGTTCTAACATTATAACATGAATTGCAGTGAAACTGTTATATAGTTGAATTTATTTAGACCATAGTCCCACAAAGTTACACTCTTTGTGGCGGCATATATATGCAAATTAATTATCTGCCAGCGGGAGGCGCTGTTGGAGCTGAGAGCGAGGTTTCCCCGGTAACGCTGTACACAAAGCAGGGCTTTGCTCACAAACGCTGCTTTATCAGACATTACATGCAAGATGAAAAGAAAATGACATTCAAAATTTTCTGAGGACAGTCGTTTCCTTCAGAATTACAGTGATATAAAAACACCCGCACCGGGTTTCGATTTTGAAACGTGCAGTGCTCAACCAAGTGTTCTCCCCACCTGCCAACAATTAGTATTTCCCCCCCAAAAAACATTCTATTTCCGTAGGCAAGATTTATTTGAATGATTTTGTAATGGTTCTAATGGACCACTTTGTGATATCACAAATACAGGAAAACAACTTTGTAGTCCAAACGAGCCGTTCGTTGTAGTTCTTGAAAAGGGAATTTAAAAAAAAAAAACACACAAAAAAAACAACAACAACTAAATATCTCCCTTTGGAGTGAACTTTGAGATTTGTAACTTTGTAGATCTAGTTATGCCCAAACATACACACTACACACTGACTACAGGTGCTGGTCATATAATTAGAATATCATCAAAAAGTTGATTTATTTCACTAATTCCATTCAAAAAGTGAAACTTGTATATTATATTCATTCATTACACACAGACTGATATATTTCAAATGTTTATTTCTTTTAATTTTGATGATTAGAGCTTACAGCTCATGAAAGTCAAAAATCAGTATCTCAAAATATTAGAATATTTACATTTGAGTTTGAATAAATGACCATCCCTACAGTATAAATTCTGGGTATCTCTTGTTCTTTGAAACCACAATAATGGGGAAGACTGCTGACTTGGCACTGATCCAGAAGACGATCATTGACGCCCTCCACAAAGAGGGTAAGTCACAGAGGGTCATTACTGAAAGGTGTGGCTGTTTACAGAGTGCTGTATCAAATAATATTAAATGCAAAGTTGACTGGAAGGAAGAATTTGGGTAGGAAAAGGTGCACAAGCAACAGGGATGACCGCAAGCTTCAGAATACAGTCAAGCAAAGCCGATTCAAACACTTGGGAGAGCTTCACAAGGAGAGAACTGAAGCTGGAGTCAGTGCATCAAGAGTCACCACGCTCAGACGTCTTCAGGAAAAGGGCTACCAAGCCACTTCTGAACCAGAGACAACGTCAGAAGCATCTTACCTGGGCTGTGGAGAAAAAGAACTGGACTGGTGCTCAGTGGTCCAAAGTCCTCTTTTCAGATGAAAGTAAATTTTACATTTCCCTTGGAAATCAAGGTCCCAGAGTCTGAACGAAGAGTGGAGAGGCACAGAATCCATGTTGCTTGAAGTCCAGTGTGAAGTTTCCACAGTCTGTGATGATTTGGGCTGCCATGTCATCTGCTGGTGTTGGTCCACTGTGTTTTCTGAAGTCCACAGTCAACGCAGCCATCTACCAGGAAATTTTAGAGCACTTCATGCTTCCTTCTGTTGACAAGCTTTATGGAGATGCTGATTTCATTTTCCAGCAGGACTTGGCACCTGCCCACACTGCCAAAGGTACCAAAAGCTGGTTCAATGACCATAGTGTTACTGTGCTTGATTGGCCAGCAAACTCGCCTGACCTGAACCCCATAGACAATCTATGGGGTATTGTCAAGAGGAAGATGAGAGACACCAGACCCAACAATGCAGATGAGCTGAAGGCCACTATCAGAGCAACCTGGGCTCTCATAACACCTGAGCAGTGCCACAGACTGATCGACTCCATGCCACGCCGCATTGCTGCAGTAATTCAGGCAAAAGGAGCCCCAACTAAGTATTGAGTGCTGTACATGCTCATACTTTTCATTTTCATACTTTTCAGTTGGCCAAGATTTCTAAAAATCCTTTCTTTGTATTGGTCTCAAGTAATATTCTAATATTTTGAGATACTGATTTTTGACTTTCATAAGCTGTAAGCTCTAATCATCAAAATTAAAAGAAATAAACATTTGAAATATATCAGTCTGTGTGTAATGAATGAATATAATATACAAGTTAAACTTTTTGAATGGAATTAGTGAAATAAATCAACTTTTTGATGATTTTCTAATTATATGACCAGCACCTGTAAAATTCAAAAAGTGAAAACGCATACTAGGACCCCATTAAAACAAATTTCTTTTTCCAGAGTATACAAGTTTCTAAGTGCATTAAATTTATTAATAAAAAAATAAAATAAAATAAAAATAATGGATAAGACTTTACTTTCAAATTTACATTTTACCATATTAGTACACTAAACTCTATAAGAGTTAATGGAAATGTTAGCAAAACATTAAGAACATATTTTTCTTAGCTGGGATGAAGTCAGTGTATACAACATGCAGTCATTGTTTATTCTTTATGCATGTCTTTTGACTTCATGTTCTCTTGAATTCTCTTAAAAACATTCTGCATCTCTTAAAAACATTGTTTTCTGTCAATAATGTCATAAGGATGTTACGAGAACATTGTTCTAAAAAAGTTTTCTCTCAATGTTACGAGAATGTTGAACTCATAACTTTCAGTAAATACTAATAGCATTATATGGATGTTCAGAGAATGTATAATATAAGATTTATTTATCTATTTATCAAGTATAAATTATATCATAAGGACGTTCCATAAACGTTGTTCTCAGAACGTTTTATGATAACATTATTATAAAAGTTTAAAAAAAAAAAAAAAGGTTACGTACTGCAGCTTTAAGTACAATTAATGTCATAAGGATGTTCTAAGAATATTGTTCATTTCATACTGAACATTTCGAGAACATAATTAACTATCAATAATGGTATAAAAACATTTTGTCCTAACGTTTACATTTTAAAGAACGTTAGGGAAAGTTATGGGAATGTTCCCTGTTAGCTCGGAACCTTAATTTACATTTCCAATCACTGTACTTTTGTCTTTGACATTGACATTAACTTCTACTTTCACATCTTGTTAAAAATAAAATTATACTGCCATGCAGTGAACATATTTGACTATGTTGGTATACTTGTTAGCTATAAGTGCACTCTTCCATATTCATGCCTTGACCTGACAATGACACTGCTTTGAAACTGAATTTTCTTTGTAGCATCATCCATCTGAATCTGTATGCATGATGCCGTACTCATATGTATGCCTGTGTGATATGCTTGATAACGCTTGCCTGGTAATTCATTTCTTCAATAGAAGCACAACAGCTCTGTGTGAAAAGAGACAGGTAAAAACTGCATCCCTGTGTATCTACATCCTGGAAACCTCTCTTTAGTGTGACACCTGCAGTCTTTCATTTACCAGCCCTCACCTTGGTATGGGAGGGAGGATATCCTTACACACACACACACAAATGCATGCACACATGCCGTTCAGGTTGACATGAGATAAATATGAAAGAATCCGGGCCTGGCAGCTTGCAGCAGCTTCCAAGCAGCGCGCTACTGATTTGGCAGTCTTTCACCACAGAGATTTTCCCTCATGGGGTGTGTGTGGAACCTCTGACATTGATAAGTCCTACGGACAAACTTCACAGTAGAATAAAATGAGGCATCCAGTTTGGGTCTCCAAAAAATAATCCTAGATATCTGTGTGTGTACGTGCATGCGGACCCCGAACGGTAGAGTAATTGAGCGATTGACTAGATGCTTAGAGGGCAGATGAATCCCGGTCGGAGCCGGATAAACCCAGGATGAATTCTCCATCCTGTTTATCATGGTTTTTTCTGCTCCTATCCATCACTTTCCTTTTAAATCGAACGTATTAATCTGCCATTTTTCCATTACAAATGAGAAAAAGCACCAAAACAAACACAGTAACTGGGTGCCATATTTTGACCATTAAATTTCATTTGCGCGTCAATAGAATATAAACAGGTGGAGGAAAATCTTTCAGACCGTCAGCGAAAGTGTTTAAATCATCATTCCAGAGAGAACAGACAAAGGAAACCAGACACAAAGTGACATTCCTCTTTGTGACTGAGAGAGAGAGAGAGAGAGAGAGAGAGAGACCGAGAGAAACAGAGAGTGGGAGAGGGAGAGAGATAGAGAAACAACACAGTGTGCGGTTGAAATGCAGATATGCGGAGGAGTTTGCTCATCTCTTCTTTGAAAGTTATGAAGTCAGAGTTTCTGTGAAGTTCTGAGGTTTCATCATACTGTGCAGACATCTCAACCTTGTGTAGGAGAAGAGGAGATATCAGATGATCCGACTTTTCTGGAAGTCCCTTTTCATCAACCTCAGATAGGGCTGATATCAAACAACCATCAGACAGTATGGAATAGAGGGATTTCACATTCAAAAAAATGTTACATTTCATCTCACTAGGTCATGATTCAGAAGGTTAAACTTCTTAAGGCTTTTGGAATGTCACTTAGATGTTTAGGATATCTTTTTTCCAACGTTAAAATACTTCTATCTCAGCTTAATGTGTAGAGACATCTGTAAGAAAGCCGTTTGTAGGCCTCCCCCTGAAAAGAGTAAATACTGCAGTGCTATATCTTTGTTCATTAAACGAACAGTTTATCCTGACTAGCTCCACACAGCAACACTGGCTCATCCAATAGCATAAGTTTGGGGTGGGATTTATTTATTAATTATTTTTTTTAACAAATGGCAGTGTTTAGGTCATTTATGGTACCTGCTAAGTATCCCATTCATTTTCTCTGTAGGGGAATATAATTGAAATGATAAACCTGTAAAGACAACTCTACTGTAAGCCAAGAGATTGTTAATCAATGGTATATGCTTTTGTTGAAGCCAGAATTATTTACTTATTTTAACTATTTGTGTTCAACAGCGAAATTCCTGGGGAGGTAACTACATTACCTACATTAACATTTCTGGAACCAAGTCCACTGAAAAAGTGGGCATCCATTCTTGTGCTTTATTATTTTTATTATAATAATCCATCCTTTCTTCAAAGCACTTATCCACTGCAATGGGGAATAATAATGTATTTATTATTAATCTATTACTACTACTAATACTAATTATTATTATTATTATTAATGCCTTTTATTTTTGCAGTCTAAAGATCATTTAGTCATTACTGTGTCAATAAGCAGAAAATAAATCAACAATTACATTGTATAATTAAATGTCCCTTTATATTTATTTATTTGCTTGCTTACTTGCATTTTTTTTTTTTTTTTTTTGGTGTTGCTCTTGCCACAGAAATTACACACTTAACCTTTAAGAAAAACAGTATTAGGATGATGTCTGGTATGATGTGAACAAACTCTTATGAGGTTAATAACTTGCTTTCCACACATTCATGGGTAATTGCAAGGAACACTGTTTTGTTTACTGTTCACTGTTCTGTTTGTTTTCCTGCAGTATCACATTTGGACAAATGAGTGCATTCACTGTGCAGACTATTATGCTCCAAAGGTCTTGCTTAAACATGATGACAGTCATTATGGCTTGAAGGGCTGGACATAAATGATCATTTAAAGCATGTGTTGAGAAATGTGTAATTATAAGCACATTTACAATGTTGATCGTCTTCATTTGGTGTGTTAAGACACAAATCAACGGCACATGGTGTTTAATTCAAAGCTGCTAATGGAGTGTTAAGTTCACAATTGACCGCTCTTTAAGGATGAGTGGACTTTAATGGTTATTTAAGAGCAAAAACAGACCTTGACAAGCAATTTGTGATAAAGTGACAATGAAGTTTAATGACACAGATTATCACTTTTTCGGGTAAAATTGGATAATAAACAAACAATGCTCTAAGCAGTTTTATAGCATTATTTGCTTTGTCAGTGTGGTCATGTTTAACAGCAATGCTGAGTGTAGGTGTCATCAAATCAGTGAATTGTTAGAGCTGCATTTTAATATTTAAGACACCTAATCTCAGTCCTTGGCATTCTCACAAGACTAAGAATAATCTTGGCACACATTCTCATTTCCATTGAGATATTGACATAATTACTAAAGCATAAAGTAGACTTTCTTATTGTTTAATTTAACCCCCATGTTCTGTTGAGATTGACTTCATAGCTGTTTGCTTTTAGATTAATTTCAAAGTGAAGCTATTATATTTTTCTTAAAATGTATTAAATTGTTTCCTCTGACCTAATTAAAACTCAACAGATGGATATTATTGAAGTTTTGTTTCTCCATTTTCCCTCAGAGTAGCCATGCACTTCAGAAAGGTGCTATCCAGTAACATTGTATTTCAGCAAGAGAACTGTTTATAAAGTTAGGCAAAAAAAAAAAAAAAAAGTGCCCTGTATTATTTTCAGCATCAACAATTTCAGTCAGAGACGACAGAAACTGTTCTGCATTTTCATTTTATTTTTGTATTTGTGGTAACACTTTACAATAAGGTGTCAATGTTAACAACTAATGTTGTTAACATTAGTTAATGTATTAACTAACATGAACAAACAATGAACAATGCATTTATTACTCTATTTATTAATCTTTGTTAATGTTAGTTAATGAAAATACAATTTTTCATTATTTATTCATGTTAGTTCACAGTGCATTAACTAACGTTAACAAACACAACTTGTGATTTTATTAATTTATTAATGCATTAGTAAATGCTGAAATGAACATTAACTAAGATTAATGAATACTGTAGAAGTTTTGTTCATTCATAGTTCATGTTTACTAATGTTGTTAACTAATGAACCTTATTGTAAAGTGTTACCGTATTTGTTTTATTCTTTATTTCAGCAGCCTATATTTCATTGGAACAGATTTGGAGAAACACCTGACATGATGTAGGCTACTAGTTTTAGTGATGTAATCTCGTAAATATGCAAATAAAAATGTTAATCCAGGATAATGTGTGAAATCTAAAAAGCATGAAACTTCCATAAATAACTGCATAATAATTGCATACATTCAGTTTAACTGAAAAGTATTAAGGCTATCTATTTTCAAAAATGAATTTGGTGCCCGAAGTACGATTTGGCAAATTTTGGTGCATAGGCCTATTTTAGTTTATTCTTTGCAAGAACCGTGAATACGTGTACAAATGGATGTTTGGCATGTTAAACCACCAATCAAACTTTGCTTGTTTTTATGTCATATTTAGGGGCGATTAATTAATTCATTGATTAATTAATTAATCTCATGCAGTCCGAATATAGGTCTAGGCTACTTACGTACCTACTGTACATATGCTGTATGCAAAAATGAAATCCACTGTGATAAGAAATATCTGCTTTAGTCAGTGTCTCAAAATAAATGATTTGGTTATTTTTAGCACTGAATTAATTATTGATATGAAAATTTGAAGGCATATTCAGAATGGGAAGGTGTCTGCCCTGTTTGGATTGTGACCAGTATGTATAATGTGGCCGGTGCGTTGCAGGAAAGGAACAGCTTTCTTGTTGCGTATAGCACTTGTCTCATGGTGTTGTTCACTGGTTGTGCATTCCAGAGTCTTAGCAGATGGAGTAGGCCTCTCTCCTACCTGTTCTCCTACTATTTCATGAATACTGCATATTTGGAAATCTTATTCAATGAATGTATTGCTTTTTGCATGTAGTAGGGAAGTACACATATTTGTGGAAAGAGTTTAAACAACCGAATGTGTGTTCGACCTCACCATGTTTCAAGGTCACTGTTACAGCATAATATATGTGCTTTTTAACTTTTGAGTCAACTTTTAAATGGATACTGTCTTGGAGTTACCTGCCACAGAGACCCCTCTCATTTCAAACAGATAGACTTATGTTTGATGACAGTAAAGTTGATTTTTTTTAAAGCTCTGAGCTAATTCATATGCACTTTATGTATTTTTTTTTTCACCCATATTTAGTCTCACAACTGTACACATTTATTCACTATATAATTTTACACCATCTCAATTATAAATGTCTATCAGCTTGACTTTTTATAATTGAGGTCTTTCATGCTGTCTAAATACTAAATAGGTCCTCTGATACGGTCATAACTGACATCATTAAAGCCTGTGTTTCGGTAAAGATACTGTAACTCATAAACCGCGCCTTGGGGTCTTTAATTTCAGAGTCCGCTAACGGATTATTTTACAGGTGCACACGCTTCCCGCCTAATGGCCAATTAACTGCCTCAACTGTGCGGGAGGAGAAGGTGTCACTATTTGATTGTTTGATAATTTGTCAACGATCTTAACTGCCTCAACATGCACTGGTTTTGTGAGGGATTTAAAGGAATAGTTTGCTAAAAAGTGAAAATTTGGTGAAAATTTACATCAGTTTTTTTCCTTCATTGGAACAGATTTGGAGAAAGCATTACATCACTTGCTTACCAAATAGATCCTCTGTAGTGAATGGGTGCCGTCAGAATGAGAGTTTGAAACACCTGATAAAAACATCACAGTAATCCACAATTAATCCTCACAACTCCAGTCCATCAGTTAACGTCTTGTGAAGCGAAAACCATTAAGATGTCCTCTTAAGCCCTTTATCCATAATATTGCTTTATCCAATACAAAAAAGCCATCTTGTCTGAATCAGGAGTGTGCACAGATCAAGCACAGTCTACAAGCAAAAACAGTCCAAAACAAATATGTTGGTGGATTTTGATGTGAAAGTACAAAAGAAAATTCACTTTTTCATTATAGGAAGCGTTATTATGGATTATGGATTATGGACTCTTATCTTAGCCAGAAGTGACAATTTTAAGTTAAAACTTCTTAATAAAGGATTTGGTTCTCACAAACATGCAGCTTTTCACTTCACAAAACACCAATTGATGGGCTGGAGGACAGAGGATCCGTTAGATTTCAATTTTGGGTGAACTATTCCTTTAATATATCAATTAGCTTCCTTTAGTTATATGTTAACATTTTCAATAGCATTCAATGGTTTTGAGTTATTCATGAGTTCAGTCCACTTCCAGCGATGACTTGACAAAAAGTTTGCTCATGCATTTAATGAGGACATTACCGCTGGGTTTTGGGAGTGACGTATTGTTGGAGTCATGTTGCTTTGGTCCACTGGTCCGTTCCAGACTGACGTGAGCTTTAAAGCTAAGGCCAACTGAACTCTCAATTTCCTTTTGCTGTTGCTGTCCTTGTGATGAGGAAATTAAATTGAACACATATTATTTCAGGTAAAATGAGGTACAGTTGCCACATTCACTCAGGTTTCTCTCTCTCGCTCATCCACCTGCCCTTTTCCTCCATTCATTGTGTTAATTAATCTAGTGGTAGTATCCTGAGCAATAACTCCCTTGTTTAATGAGATGAGCTGCATGTGAGGTTTTATTGTTCAATGGGGAGCGATGAGCCATATTTCCAATTTGTCCTCTCATTACAATGGCAAATGTGCATGGATTCAGTCATGGGGTGACAGTAGCAGGCACTGAGCTTGAATAACTCTTCTGTATTAGAGGTTAATATCTCTTTACTTATGACAGGGGCTGGTTATAGTCACATGAAGCTGTGAGAGTGCTGGTGGAGATGCCGTCTACATGTGTCAGATTCACTCTGTGTCACGGGATGTTGAAGAGATACAGTATGTTCCTATTCAATTCCAGTGACTGATATATGACAGTTCTCACTCTGTCCACTGTAACTAGCAGGGTTGTGCACCATTCAGAATTGAAATGCAAATACCTTCTGCGTTTCAGTTCAGTTCCTGAAATGATGTAATAGAAAGGAAGCAGAATTTGAATTAAGGATATAGCTGCTTTGGTGTGGTTCTCAGTTCATTCAGTTTTTTTTTCTTTTCAGTCATATATATACACACACACATATGATATATTCATGTATTAATTTGTTATATATATATATATATATATATATATATATATATATATATAATTCAAAATTTGGGCTAATTTAAGTTTTTATTTTTAGATAGATAGATAGATTAAATATAATACAATATAATATAATATAATTTTGTGGCTTATCTTCATCGCCTTCCTTGGAGGAACTGTGACAATAATATAATTGTATATAATATAACATATAACACTGATTTTAGAATTTATTCCTGTGATGGCAAACCTGAATTCAGAAATCATTCTGATATGCTGAATATCTTTGTGGTAAATGTGAAATGCTTAATACGTGGTAACTGTAAAACATTTTATCCATTTAAAGTTTGTACTCTGTACTGTCTCTTTTAATCAGTTTACTATGTCCTTGCTGAATAAAAGTATTAATTTCTTAAAAAAAATAAAAATAAAAAATCAGATAATGTCTACATATCAGGCAATAGATATCAGTTAATCCAGTCAATTTAGTAATTATTTACATAATTATGTTTAGTTGCAAAATTGATTTGAACTAATACAATTTCTCTGTTTATTCATTTTATTTTTAGTTAAATTCATTTTCTTTCCTGTCATTCCAATTAAATATTCTGTAGACAATTCAACACATGAATTAAAAAATGCCAGTAATTCAGTGTCAAATAGTGATAAAAGCCAAAATATTAATGGAGTGTCTATTTAACTAAGTGCAAATAGCCCGCCTTGTTTGCAGAGGCTATTTACACTAACTCCGCCCACTAACGTGTGATTGGGCTAGTCAACATTACAAAAGACAATTGACAGTCATCAGCTCTAACGGCACAGACGGTAAAACGTGTGTTAAGCTCATTTTGACGCCATCGACCCGGGTTTGAATCCACCTTTTGGCAAAATGTTTCTTCCTTTTCAAATTTCAAATCACATCAGAAAAGCATTTATTTTCAATAAAAATGAAGGAAATAATAAAAAATTTGAAAATAAAGTAATGGGTAGGGTTAGGGTAGGTGTAGGGAGGGCTTTATTGTTCTAATAAGGTGGCATCCATTTAATACTCAATAAGTTATTGCATACTGTTTTATAATTGACTATAATACTGAGGTGCAGATAATTGCCACTATTTGCAATAAGTAGTATAAATAGCAGAAAATCCCGTGTCACCAACCCACCAAAATAGTGCATTACTCAGTAAGTATGTATGGCATTTAATACTTTGGAATTCGTCTTCATTTATGCAGTTCTTTCACCAGAAATGATCAAAATGACAATTTTTTTAGCCAGGGACCTCTGGTTGAGTTGAGAATTTTGCCCAAGTGCAATCCAGGTAACTGGCTACACACACCCACATACCCACATACCATGACAAATGGGCATGCGATAGTTCACAGCATGTGTCCTTGTTGGGTGTCTTCATTGAACACTGTCTGTCTTTGGTTTTCCTAAGTCCTCTTTGCCCTCTGAGCCCCATTATTGTCTGATGTACCAGAGATGCCTTTGCGGTGAGGGTGTGAATAAGCTTTCTCTTTCTCCACATGTTTCAGGGTGACACAACACTGCTGTACCTGCTCTGTGGATGTGTGTGTTTGTTTCCTGACTTGGAAGCAAAGAGTTTGTTACACATCGCCCTAGGAGATGCCTGGGGAAATGTATGCGTGAATGTGTGTGTTTTTGCATGTGTGTTTGTGTGAGACGCATCAGCAGGGTTCTTTAGCAATCAGACTTTGTGCTGGTCCCCTGTCAGTCGCTGTGCTTCATGCGAAGAATGCCCATGCATACTGATTCACGCATTCTCTCTCTCTTTCTCTCCATCACTGTCTCTCTCCATCCCCCAACTTAATTTTATCTGTCTATCACACTCTCATTTAACCTCTCCACCTCTTCTCTCCTTTCTCTCATTCTGTCCTTCTCGCTCTATTTATATTTTGTCTTTTTCTACCATTTACCACTATCGCTGAACTCTGTATTCTCGCCTTGCCACTGTAAACCTCTTTCTTTCCATTCTATTTCTTTGGTTTCATCATTTTATCCTCTCTCTTTCTGCATCTCTATAAAGACACTTCAGTACCCAAATTGCTTGAATCGCCTTGCGGCTCTTGTTTCAAAGTTTCGAGTGGTCGCTGTATTTCATTCACGCTCTGAAAAGCAGATGAGGGTTTCTGAAACATGTGCGACAAAATGACATATAAATGAAAGCATATGAAATGGAATTGAGTCCTGTCAGAGCGGGAGGGAGAAAGCGAGGGGCGATCTTGTTAAATTCATTCCTGATAGATTCTTATAATGTGCACAGTTGATTAGCTGTTACTTGTACTGCATACTTATGGCCAGTAAGTATGCTGCTATGCTGCCACATATGGGTAATCTTGGCATTTAGAAATATGTAGATTAGTGTTTATGCTGCTCAAGGTGAGATCCCCTAACTGCTTCTGTGCCTCAGATATTTATCATATGCACCAAATGTGATAGCTTTGAAACTGACATCATTTTTCAAAGAGCCCAACAGGAAATAAATAGCACTGGTTTATGTGACTATTTACTTCGACCAAGTGAAAAGATTCACATGATCTCGAGACAGTTTGTGATTTAGTTATAGTTTTTTTGTAAAATACATCAGCAACTCATTTTAAACCGTTCAAACTTTAAACTATATTTTGGTCCCAAGTGTAACCTGTGCAATTAAATTGGGAAAAACGAATCAAGAGTGCTCTGACATTTCCTGTCAGTCATTGCGTTTTCATTTGTTGTCATTGTGAGTAACCTTAATGCCATAACATGCTATATCGCCATCTGCATGTGGGATGTTTTCTCCCACACAGACACATGGGTCAGATTATTCTACTGTGTGATGAGTGCTTAATGACTCTGAAATGTATTTATTTTTGTTGATTATTATTTTATTTCAGGTTTTTGTGTGTTTTTTACTCTCCAGAGGCCCATGCTCCATAGAATTGGCCCTGCTTCTAAAGTGACTGAAAATCATTTGTTTTAATGAAGGTTGGAGATTTCCGTCAGCAAGAGCAGTGCTCAACATTATCCAAATGAGCAATGTCATGATGTGGCAACTACCATTGAGAGAACAGGTTATACCTCCTGATACCATGGCAGACTAAAAACCAACTGTACAGTGACTTGTGACCGTAAGCATTTAAAATTCCCGACAGTGTGTTTAAAATAAAATGATGGAATCAATTTATTCATTAAAAAATAACATTATTAAGTCATTTTTCAAAAGTAAGTAGACATATTTACAACAGTTTATTTAATTAATGCTTAGAATAATAAATCATTTCAAAATAACAACAACAAAAAATATATATATATTTAATTACTGCTTTTCTTAATCCCTATTGCCAAGTCCTGCTTAATTGTTTTATTATTATTATTTTTGAATTCATAGATTGAGAAGTTGATATTCCTTCATTTTAATTAAGTGCAGCCTTGACTCCTTGGTTAATGACTCGATTCAAAGCATAACAAATAAACAGCTTAAACATAAATCAGGTAAAAATAATTTTAATTGATATAACTGATACATAATTGTAATTACATTATATATATATATATATATATATATATATATATACACACACACACACACACACACACTCATCTGCCGATTTGATGACTTTTTACACTGATTGTGTCACACTGCATTGTGGGATGCATTGTCCTTTCCACAAACGATACATACACTGCCTTAGCATTTGGCTAAAATAGGGCATTTTTGAAGGTGGCATAATAACTTTTAGGGAGCGTGCTTATGATGCATTAAAATTCAATCTAGGTAGATCACTCACTAGGCAGGAACAGAGCTTTTTATTTATTAATTTCTTTTAATTTTTTTGACTGTACAGCTTAGTGTGTAGTTTATAGAGTATCTAGTGGCATTGCCAGGCTTTCTGGGCCGCTTTAAACCTAGAAATCAGTGGAGCCCTTACAACTCCCCTGAACATGACAATATATAGACATTTTTTCTGAATCTGAAGTCTCAATAAAGAAAAAAAAAACTCTTCCATTTGAAGAAAGGCAAAGGGTCAGCAGCTTTACCTGTAGTGCACAGCCTGGCAAACCAAACGTTTTGGAGGAGTTTAACCTGCCTTGAAGCTTTGTATTGCATAACCTTCACTTTACTTGTCTGATAGAGGGCTTTGGACATGTTCAGCTGTCAGAAATCACACACAACTGGAAAGTGTCAGCTGGAGAGGAGGGAAGAGAGAGAGAGGGCCCACCTGACAGAGCTGAAGCTATTTGAAGTTTTGCCTGTGTTACTGGCAGACAGATCAAAGTGTTGAAAGACAGGAGGACGCCTGTAGGAGAAAAATGGAGAGAGAAAGACACAAAATGACAGAGCAAAGAGAAGGTTTAAGTCATTCACTTGACATTAACTTTGTTTTATGTGTTTGTGTGAGTTTGTTTCTTTATTTTCTGCAGTATGAATAAATATTTTGGAGTGAGACGTGACTGTGGTGGCACAGTGTTGGGTGCAAATAAATATTCTGTAATCTCAAAACTTATTTGCGCTCTCTTTCTTGTTCTCTCTTTTTCTTTATCACTCTTCTCACGTCCTTCTGACTCTTGTTTTATTAGCAGATAGTCAATGATCTGTTATGTTGTATTTCCCCCCCTTATTTATTTAGTTTTGACATTTGTAGCGGTGACACATTAATTAGTGTGCTGACAGCATGCTGTGCAGTGCACAATGAAGAAGCTGTGCTTTAAATTTATCCTTTTTTAACAGCCTTTGTTAAAGCCATACACATGCAGACAGATGAATTTGGCTTTTGTGACTTTTGTGCAATGAGCAATAGGGCTTGCTATCAGTACTTATTTCCAGATTCAATTGGATTCACAAGCTCTTGATTCCATTTCAATTTTGAAGGGTTTCTTTTTATTTTGGGTATATTATGGGTACTTGGGTAATTATTTACAGGTGCATCTCAATAAATTAGAATGTCGTGAAAAAGTTATTTTTTTCTTGTAAGTTATTTCAAAAAGTGAAACTTTCATATATGTTAGATTCATTGCATGTAAAGTAAAACATTTCAAAAGTTTTTTTTGTTTTAATTTTGATGATTAGAGCTTACAGCTCATGAAAGTCAAAAATCAGTATTTCAAAATATTAGAATATTTACATTTGAGTTTCAATTAATGACCATCCCTACAGTATAAATTCCGGGTATCTCTTGTTCTTTGAAACCACAATAATGGAGAAGACTGCTGACTTGGCACTGATCCAGAAGACGATCATTGACGCCCTCCACAAAGAGGGTAAGTCACAGAGGGTCATTACTGAAAGGTGTGTCTGTTTACAGAGTGCTGTATCAAAGCATATTAAATGCAAAGTTGACTGATAGGAAGAATTTGGGTAGGAAAAGGTGCACAAGCAACAGGGATGACTGCAAGCTTGAGAATACTGTCAAGCAAAGCTGATTCAAACACTTGTGAAAGCTTCACAAGGAGTGGACTGAAGCTGGAGTCAGTGCATCAAGAGTCACCACGCTCAGATGTCTTCAGGAAAAGGGCTACCAAGCCACCTCTGAACCAGAGACAACGTCAGAAGCGTCTTACCTGGGCTGTGGAGAAAAATAACTGGACTGTTGCTCAGTGGTCCAAAGTCCTCTTTTCAGATGAAAGTAAATTTTGCATTTCATTTGGAAATCAAGGTCCCAGAGTCTGGAGGAAGAGTGGAGAAGCACAGAATCCATGTTGCTTGAAGTCCAGTGTGAAGTTTCCACAGTCTGTGATGATTTGGGCTGCCATGTCATCTGCTGGTGTTGGTCCACTGTGTTTTCTGAAGTCCACAGTCAACGCAGCCATCCACCAGGAACTTTTAGAGCACTTCATGCTTCCTTCTGCTGACAAGCTTTATGGAGATGCTGATTTCATTTTTCAGCAGGACTTGGCACCTGCCCACACTGCCAAAGGTACCAAAAGCTGGTTCAATGACCATAGTGTTACTGTGCTTGATTGGCCAGCAAACTCGCCTGACCTGAACCCCATAGAGAATCTATGGGGTATTGTCAAGAGGAAATTGAGAGACACCAGACCCAACAATGCAGATAACCTGAAGGCTGCTATCAAAGCAACCTGGGCTTCCATACCACCTCAGCAGTGCCACAAACTGATCACCCCCATGCCACGCCGAATTGAGGCAGTAATTAAAGCAAAAGGAGCCCCTACCAAGTATTGAGTACATATACAGTAAATTAACATAGTTTCCAGAAGGCCAACAATTCACTAAAAATGTTTTCTTTATTGGTTTTATGAAGTATTCTAATTTGTTGAGATTGGTGGGTTTTTGTTAAATGTGAGCCAAAATCATCACAATTAAAAGAACCAAAGACTTAAACTACTTCAGTCTGTGTGCATTGAATTTATTTAATGCACGAGTTTCACAATTTAAGTTGAATTAACTTTTACACAACATTCTAATTTATTGAGATGCACCTGTATAGTTTTCATAAATGAAAGAAATGTATTGGTGCAAATAATACAGCAAACCTTCTAATTTGTTATACTGAGAAAATATTAATTAAAAAAAGAACAACATGGTTAAACTGTGCAGTTGCTATTTATTTTGTAAATAAATTATTTATAAAAAAGGAATAGTTCACACGATGAAAATTTGGTAAAAAATTACCGTCAGGCATCCAAGATGTAGATGAGTTTGGTTCTTTATTATAACAGATGTGGAGAAATTTAGCATTAACTTACATCACTTGCTCACCAATGGATCCCCCTGCAGTGAATTGGTGCCGTCAGAATGAGAAACTGATAAACACTTCAGCTGATAAACACATCACAATAATCCACAAGTAATTCACAGGACTCGAGTCCATCAATTAACATCTTATGAAGTGAAAATTTGAGTGAATAAATTAGTGCTGTCAATCGATTAAAAAATGTAATCGCAGTAATCACAGTCATGGACTGTGATTAATCATGATTAATCACACATTTAAAATACTAGGATTTACCTGTAAATGTGTTGAAATAAAGAAATGCATGACAAACTAGTTTAAGGAAACAGAACCTTTCACACTTCCACCAGGTATGAGACGTAATCCTTATTATTCGGCAGCAATGTCTCTTATATTGAAACTTAGTTCCTTTTGTTCACGAACAGCGCGGTTGTTGTTACCTCGCTTGTGAGAAGTCATGTAGTTTTTAAGTTGTTTACTGATAAAATCGTCAGAGTAGCGCTAACAACATTAGCGCAATGTATGTTAGTGTGTGTGCAAACTAACTGTTATGTATGTGCGGTCTGTGAGGGAGAGAGAGCGGGAGAGATAGAGTATGTGCTTTCCATACATAATAAAGCGTAATTGATGATCTGTCGTTTTTATCCTTTTGATTACTATATTTATTTGTTTGGCCAGTGTCGTTGTGGGTTTTGGTTATTTTGCTGTTGTAAGACCTTTGGAATAACAGAAATCATTTGGCGAAGTGATATGGTCATGTACTGCAGTCAAGAGCTGCCTGGAACTATGTTCGCTGTGCATTTCCCTGAAAATAACACCTTAGAACGTTCGTCAGCCAATCAGATTCAAGCACTGAACAGCCCCATAGTATAAGAGATTAATAATACACTTTTACTCAGAACTCACTTCAAACCACCATCGAGTGTTTGTTCTAACTTCCTTTTGCGATCACATGTGGAATTCGGTTGTTTACTGTTATTAAAATATTCTATTTATAGCCTTTTATATTGCTGCACAAATTAGCATTTCAGATGTACACATTCCCCTCAAGAAAATCACATACAAATATCCTATCTTAATCGTGTGTTTATTATCTTATATAATCTATAGTGGCTGTTGTTGTTTTTATTTCTGCTGTGTAAAAGCCTTAACATGTATGCTCTGGCTGAATTCATGTTGTTTGTGATGATACAACCGCCTCTCCTTTCTTAAGTTGCCAGAGATACATTCCAAGTATAATACACATTAGTAAAAGGATCTATTTTAGGCGGCCGTGGTACATTACAAAAGTAGCCCAAAAAACCGCAACCCACGGCTCTGTAATTTTTCCTGTGACTGTATTTTCAAAATAACCCACTTGTGCCGCAACACTGGTTTGCTGTACCCTCATCACACAATGATAGATAACCTTCTGCGTTGCGATGATGGGAAGTTGGGGTCAAACCTTATCAAAGATTAATTTGTGTTAAAAAAAATATTAACTCGTTAAAATTTTTAGATTAATCGCATGCGTTAACGTTGACACCCCTAGTATAAATATGTATTATTTTAAAATATTTATATATTTTTTTTGTGTGGGGGGGGGTTAACTTTCTTTAAAATGGGTGGCTTTTTTTTATTCAAATAAAAAGAACTAGCTCAAGGTGCTCAGCCAAGGTACCCAGATGATACTCTAATGTGCTTCATAGAATATTCAACCGATCTCATGAAAGTGCGTACATATAGTACGCCAAATAAAAACAAAAACTTGTGGTATTGATACACAGAAATGGACTTTGACGTGTATATGCCACGCGATGGGAAGGATTAGGGTTGTGGGGTAGATGCGTATCATATGCACGCCAACAAATTTGGTATCATATGCACGCGAAAACTGCGTATTACGCACATGCCAAACACGTTCGTATCATATATTGAGAGAGTTGAGAGAAAATACGATGCGTGTCAGATCCGCGTGATATTCATACTGTCTTTATGTTGTTTGTACATTAATTTGAAGATTGAATGTGAAATTATTGCAATATAAAAGTATATTTAAAAACTTTAATGTTAGGTGGGATTAATCGCGATTCATTTCAGAAAAATGTGTGATTAATTATTATTATTATTTATTTTATTTTTTTTATCGATTGACAGCACTAATTTATACGCATTTTCATGAGACCGGGCTCAGAATATTAGAATATTAAAACTATTGGTATTCATAAAGTTGCGAGTTAACAAAAAAAACATGGTGATATGTTACTGTTTAGTATGTTACTAGTGCCCTTTGATTTCTGTGAGTCCAGTCATAAAAATTGAGTTTACAGTATAATACAGAATGTCATGCAATTTGGCAAATTTTGAATTAATACTTTGAATCCAATTGATTAGAATATTACATACAAAACATATTAAAATAGAATCCAGAAAAATTTTAATAGAAAATGACAGGGAAAAATAAAAAACAAATTTATGAAAACTTTTAATAAATTGATGTCAAATAACATTTAATTTAACCATTAAAACAGAAAAACTAAAGAAAAAAATGCAAATGTTATTTGGGAAAAAAAGAAAAATTGAATGCATTTCACTGAGCCCTAGGTCTATGAGGTTGCCTTACCAGAAAAAGGACACCAATGCTTGGATGATAGGTGAATCCTCTTATAAGCAAGCCCATTTTCACTTGATTGAATTTGATCAGTCGTGGAAAGTGGATGTTGAAGCTTGTTAATTTACAATGGTGTAATGGCATTGAAGTTAATGTACTATACTGTAGCTCAGTATTTGCATTAAGTGACCACCGTGGTTGTTGGCATAAGCCATGGGCAGTGTGCCTTCAGTATAACATTTTTATATTCACTTTATGAGCATGCTACATCTCAAACTTGCCTACATTGCAAACATCACACGCTTATACACAAACACGCATAGCCAGTGGAGACACAAGACGGCTGACGTTTACATTCCTGTCTCTTTATACATTATTTAAACCCCACTGTCTGTAACCTTTGACCTTGATGACATTATGCTGTGTCTTGCTGTCTTCTTCGATTGGCCCTGTTTCCAACACACAGCTGTACTTGCTTGGACTGTTCCAAGTGCTCCTTCAGCTGTGTTTAGAGTTCATGCTGATGTTGTTCTGATCATAGCTGTGCTTTGATTGACTGTAATTGGTTTCTTCCCTAAGAAATTGTTTTTCTGTGCAATTATGAATGAAGATGCCCTGCAGATTTGGCTGTGTGACTTTGCACTCAACTACACTAAGGTTTTTGTTTGTTTTTTTTCTGGATTCTATAGTGCCGTCTCTATTTGCTCTCTCATCTGGTCTGTAATTAATTTGCTAATACATATACCTGTCTTATTGTACAAAATGTATAAGTGTTTGTTATTCCAAAGATACAAGTATGTTTGTTTCTTTAGCTGATGTTACCTATTTGGCACAGTACTTTATTGCCAGTTAATGTTCATTTTAAAAAAAGATGCAAATTTTTTTTGATACTTTGATTTAGAAAGACATTAAAATGATTGAAATTGGCAGTAAAAATACATTTAGAATGTTACATGAGATTTTTTTATTTTTATTTTATTTTTTAAATAGATGCTGTTCTTTTAACCTTTATATTTATCAAAAAAGCATATTTTTCTGAAAAAAAAATTAAACAGTTCATGGATGCATACATACACATACACAAATAAATAATACACAACCATTTTGAGCTGTGATAATAAATGTTTCTAGAGCACCAAATATAAATTATCAGAATGATCACAGATACAAATGACATTTGTATAGAATATATTAAAATAGAGAACTTTTATTCTATAAAAGTATAATACACAATTAATTGTCTTTTTACATTTTGTAAAAATAACAGCCTAAAAAAGTCAAACTGAAACTTTTAAACAATATTGTAAGTCAAAAATAAATAAATAAAAATAGACAAATGCAGTTCTTTTTTTTTAAAACATTTCTAATATTTTTACAATAAATTTAAGCCTTTTAAGTGTCTTCTTTTAAAGGAAACCACAATTCTGGCTGTAGTTTAATGAGTTCGAAATGACAGCCATTGTAGTTTGAGTACTTAATGTCTTAGGATGTTTAAAATAGCAAGACTAGTTGGTTATTCAACAAACATTCAATATGTTTGGTATCTTTATTGAAAACAGGGTGAATATGAACTTCAGCCTTCACCTTCCCCAAAAAGCATGTTTTTCTTTTTAAAAGTGAGTGTTGGCGGATGTCCAGGAGTAGTTTTTCTCAATCAACTGCAAACTTGCATTCAGGTCTGGCTTCCTGCTTTTATGAAACACTCACTTTTCATAATCGAATCAACTCCTGATGGATAAAATCAAGTCTTATCCTGCTTGTTTTTTTTTTTCTAGTGAAATATTGTGTTTCACTCGGAAATACATCACATTACAGAAATGTTCACATTACCCCTCTGGAGTCTGAGTGTCACGGTAGAGCGCTATGGCAAACGAAGGAACTAAGAGACAAGGATAAACTTAACATAAACAGTTCTTTGATAATCCAAACTCAAAATCCAGGGAACACAGAACAGGCAGAGACACACAGGAATACGACATCAACGTTAATACCAGCCACCAGACTCAGGGAAACACAGGGCTTATAAACACACACTAAATGAGATAATTAAACAAACACAGGTGGGACATATTTAACTGATAATGAAACAATAAGGACAGGAACAGGAACTAAACCAAATATGGGCATACAAGAGGTGAAACTAGGTTAAGGGGAGCACGAGACAAAAAACCACAAGACAAGACAGGACACAGGTCTGACACTGAGGTGATTTTGGGGCCCTTGAGATGTTGTGACATGCCCTTACATTTGTGCTTATTTCAGCTACTTGTTGTGACATGCCCTTACATTTGTGCTTATTTCAGCTACTTATAACATACTATTAGCTAACATGTAATTTTTTGTATTCAGCGCAAACTGTGTTATAATAATATGTGAGCAAGATGGATGTACACGGTTGGGGGATGTAGCGGCATAAGGCCATACGACCCATACCGAATAGTTCTGAATAAGACTTTTGACTAATCAGTCTTGTAGGCTAGAATATTTACTTCAAAATGAAAATCATCCTGCTTAGTCATTCACAGAAAACAATATATTGGTTTAAACTTTGTAAGACATGTTTTGTGTTAGAAAGCCGTAAGCGAGGGAGTGACAATGGCCATGAATATTTCGTGATTCACACCTGAAAGACAAAGGTCCATCACCTAATGGCCCATCAGTGTGACTGTGACCAGGGCCGGAGTGGGATCAATTTTCAGCCCGGGAGTGTAATGCTCAAGACCAGCCCACCACCTATCCCCATCCAACCCCCTCCCACCGTGGTGGCTTCTGGGAATCTGGATAAATGAAGTGACAGATCTGTTCTTACTATCCTGTTATATTTATTTTTGACATGTTTCAATAAAAAATATGAATAATGTAAATATGGCCATAAATATCAATAACAAATCACATACTGAGTTTTCTGTAACAAGTAGTCCAACTGTTACATTATGAAAAAAATGGTTTGCATTCAAATGAAAATAGTGCAGTAAGAAATATACTTTTTGCACTATTGTTTTTTTATATCCACGTCAATGTAATAAATAAAATAATGAAATAAATTATATGAAACATTTCTGCAACAAAACATACAACTGTAACATTATTAAAAAAACAAAACAAAAAAACGTTCAATTAAAAATTGAAAGCTGCCAAGCAGTCATCAATAACTCAATGGAAAATCAGTAAGCATCTCGAAAGAAAGAAAGAACAGGCTAAAATCACTTACATTTAATTGAAACAGACAATCAATAGAAAAAAAAACGGAATAAAACTGAATACTAAACCGAATAAAAAAATTCCTTCAATGGAAGTCAGTTTGGATAAAAGCGTTTGCCAAATGCATAACTGTAAATGTTGCTAGTGTACCTTGAGTCGCCAGTTCACGTGTGCTCGTTTGTCTTCTTGAAAAAATATTTGTCAGTTTGGCACATTTGGCTGCGTCATCCTCCAATGCCTTTCTCTTTTTTTTTTTTAACCTGGCTTTTTTTTTTTTTACTATCCATTTTATTCTTCCCGCGATTAGCGCACTCTCGTTACACCACAGCATTAATGGTTTCGGTTTGTCTCCATGGCAACGACCTGGGACACGCGCTTGTGTAGAGGGAGAGAGAGGGTGCGCGCGCGCGCTCTGACAACAGAAAACGTCACATTTTAATGTTAAATTCAAATATAGTGATACTAGCTTAGTTATCAGCCACACAGTAACTTAAACACATAGACGTTATTCTGTGTATGTAAAAAAATAAAATAAAAATAAAATAAAAATCTCGGCCCAATTTATGAGCGGGGCAGAGCAGGCCCACCGGGAATTCTCCCGGTTCTCCCGATGACTGTGTGGCAGTTAAAAAAGAATTTGAGATTGACAAAATAGGTTTTTTGATTGTTTGTATTTTATTTACAACACAGTAAAATCAAAATATACATAATAAAGGTCAAAGACACATTATTGAGCACACTGATCTAACCACAGAAATGTGAACAGACTTTGTGTCATCCCTTAAAACAGATTCTGTTCAACAAGTGAAACAAGTAAACCATACCTGATATTTCCAGTGTTTGCTGCCTCTTTCCATGGTATAAAATCTCTTACTCTGTGCTGTTCTGTTACAGTTTCTCCATACCTCTTACTGCTCTGTAATCATGCTGTGTTTCTTTGCTTTATGGCAGTGTCTTATTGCCTCTGTGTTTGGCAACAGTGACACTGTGCTCCCTGCATCTACACAGTGTAGTTAGTCTGTGTCTCTGGGAGTGTCTTTATGTTCTGTGCTCTTCTGTGTCTCGTGCAGTAATAAATAAGAGTGTCCTCACTGATGGGGTTGTATTAATCATTGGCTTTGCTGGCAGCCCGCAGATAAGCAGATTGATCCAAGGCCACCCTGGGACTGCTGCCTGGCACCGTCCCATTCATCTCTCTCACACACACACATACACACACAAACATACACACATCTGGAGTAAGACCAACCCTTATTCTCTAGTCTACTATCAAGTCAGTAGCAATATGAGGACCAACCAAAAGAAAAAAAATGGCCATCTCAGTTCCAAAATATAGAGGAGTCTAAAGGCAAGTTGTCACATTTGTTTTTATTCCAGTGAATATTTATTTGCGTAAGTTTATTTTTGATAGTCATTTTCTGTATTTTATTTGTAACTATGCAAAAGTCTTACCTGTCAATTTGATCAGTTTAATGCACCCTTGTGGCATAAAAGTATTAAAAACATTACTGAAACTTTTGAACGGTATGCTTTAATTAAAAAGCAAGTAAATTAAGTAAATTAAGTAAATATTACATTTTAAAAGTGTCATACCAAAAAAATATAATATTTATGGATCTTTTGAAATATGAACCCTGTGTTTGCTGTTGCCGCATGTGGCTATGTGTGACACAATGCAGAATTTGAAAAGGAGCTGTTCCTAAAGGATGAGAGGTCAAACTCTGTTGGACAGCAAGCTCAAATTACAAAGATGAAAACATTTTCTAATCATTGAAATATTTTATAAGTAAACATACAGAAACAAGGAAGGACAAAACTTGTTAACACAGCCTTGAAATCTAAAAGGAATGGACGCAATAAACCTGGTTGCCATGGGAGCTGTTACTTTAAGTATGTTGCCATTTGAAAAATAGTCTTTGGATTAAACTCTGCACTGTTGCATCAATCAAACAGGACATTTTTTTTTTTTCGAAATATGTAACAATCTAATTAGTTCTCTGCTTTTGAATGCAGGAAAGGCTTTTAATGCACTCGGACAAAATAACATTAGAAGCTCTGCGTAATAGTAATATATCTGCTATATTGAATTTGCATTGCTTTCATTTTCATTTCCAAGCACCATGTTGGTTTTGTGATCATGTTTCACTGCCTCTCACAGCATATGTATTATTTTCACTTATTATAACTACAGATTTATTGGAATCTTTGAGTGCCCTTCTCTACAACTGCAGCCATTATTATTATTTTTACAGTATATACAGTAATTCTATTCATCCAAGACATCACTAGGCCTATTGCTCTTACATAAAGGAATAGTTCACTCAAAAATAAAAACAATTAGTTGAAAATATACTCACCCTCAGGCCATACAAGGTTAGTGTTTTTCTTCAGATTTGGAGAAAATTAGCATTACACCACTTGCTCATAGGCGGATCCTCTGCAGTGAATGGGTGCCGTCAGAATGAGAGTTCAGACAGCTAATCAAAAACACCACAATAATCCACAAGTAATCTACATGACTCCAATCCATCAGTTAACATCTTGTGAAGTAAAAAGCTGCTTGCTTGTACTTAAATTTTTTTTTTTTGACATTTTTAAATTAATTTCAGCCAAAAATACCTGTCCATAATCCCTAATAATGCTTCTTCCAGCAAAAAAGTCCACCCTCTGCTGTCCCCTCGCATTAAAATCCACCAACATATTTGTTTAGAGCTTTTGACTTTTTTTGCTTGTAAAAAGTGCTTGATATTAGTATATTTCTCTTCTGATTCAGATGATACAACATTTTCAGTAAAGAGAAAGCATTTTTGTAAATAGAGAATTCATATTTAGACGTAAGCAAGGGTTTGAATTTAAAAACGCATAGCTTTTCACTTCAAAAGACATTAATTGATGAACTGGAGTCGTATGGATTACTTGTGGATCTTTGTGATGCTTTAAGCAGCTGTTTGGACTGTCATTCTGACGGCACCTGTTTACTGCAGAGGTGAACAAGTGATGTAATGCTAAATTTCTCCAAATCTGTTCTGAAGAAACAAACAAAAATCTGCTTCTTGGATGGCCTGAGGGAGAGACAATTCTCATTTTTGGGTGAACTATTCCATTTACTCACCTTCATGTTTTCATGTTGTTCCAAACTTGCATGCATTTAATTATGAAACAATGTTTTTGTCTGGTGTTGTCTGAACCCCTTAGAAAATATCTTTTTTTTTTTTCATAGAAGAAATAAATAAATAATTACATACTGTAAGATAGAGTGAGATTTTTTTTTTTTTTTGAAAACCAGTGAAGCCAATGTATTTGTGTAAAATATGCATATTAATTACATTATTTGTAATTAAGACATTTGCATAGTACTGAGTGTGTTTGTGTTTTTACACACACACATGCACGCAAACACACACACACACACGCACACACACACACACACACACACACACACGCACACACACACACACACATATGAATGTGTGTATAAAAATGTTAAAACAGTTGCATGGTAACAAATGTAGGTGGTATTGGACATAGACTAAAGCGGAAAAGCAAAATGAGGAAGTTAGAGCTACAGTAGCAAAAGTGACAAATCGCCAATGGCTCAGAAAAGATGGGAAGCGATGCCAGTCCTGGCTGAGATCTTCACCCAGCAGGATAATAATCTTACCCCCCAAGAAAACAGAGAACACAAGAGAGAAAAAGCAGAAAACCATAGGTTACTGTCATTTTCTGTTCTTTTTTTCTTTTTTTTTGAACATAGGAATTGCAGCTTGAAACATACAAATTGGCTATTCAGTGGACCGCAGTTAACCCCCACTGCACTACAGATGGAGTGACAATGAGCAGCCCCAAAATTGCAAATACCTCACACAGCAGGCTTCAGTCTCTATCAGCAGCTCTGTAGGCCTACAGATACAAAATACTCTGTCTTGGAAAAGGGGGGTTGTGACTAACACGTCAGTTTCTTTGTAAGAAACTCAAATAGTATTACTGACTTTAAAATTGAAGTGAGAGAGATTGTAAGTCTGTATGGTACCTCCTAGAGCTCGTTTCAGGTTTTTTATACTCTATTTTCTGGAGCAAATGATTACTTCATCTGATCTTCTATTCACTTTTTCTTGCATTCACACAAACGCACGAGTGAACAGGTTTTGTGTTCAGAAAAGCACTGTCTGTAACACTAAAATGCACTATCACTTTAGTACTTTAGTACATTAGTCTGTGCAGTCCATGGTTCTGAAAGCATAAATTCAGGTAACTGAAATCAATGGTAGTTTCACTGTCCGTGGAGCTGAAACTGCTGTTTTTCTGTGGTGACTGTGCTGTCCATAACTTTTAAATCTCAAGAGTCTTCTGTGATGCTCTTCATGGTATTGAAATCATTAGCTTTCTTCAGGCAACTGCACTGTCCAATGTACTTGTGTTCTGATTTGCTTCAGTCATTGTTGCACTGTCCATAGTGCTGAAACCCCTGATGGTGTCTGTGGTGGTTGTGCTGTCCATGGTTCTGAAATCTCAGATGGCTTTTGTGATGTCTGTGCTCTGCATGGTGATGAAATCGTCAGCTTTCTTCTTGCAAGTGCACTGTCCAAGGTACTGAAATCCTCTGGCAAGTGCACTGTCCAAGGTACTGAAATTCTGATTTGCTTCAGTGGTGATTGCACTGTCCATGGTGCTGAAATTCTCACTGTCTTGACATACACCTTAGCTAAAGCCAAGCGCCCACTGCAAGATTGTTGCCCAGCACACACACTTTAACTTATTTTAGATTCTTTCAGAGTGTATAAGCATTTATCTTTGTCCTGGCTTATGACTGTATATTTACCCAAGGCTCTTTCTAACTGTTCCATTTTCTGTATTTTAGATGTCTGAAGAAATAAAAGGTGGTCTCATCAGCCCTGTGGAGTTTGGCCTTTAATATTCTTTGAAGGTCTTTTTTTATTTGTTCTAAGCATGATTTGAGAGTCATGACAGCTTTTGGGTGAAAATGTTATGTCTAAGATTATTTGTTTATATTAATTTACACCTGTTATACTTGTTTCTGCTAAGGCATTGCTAAAGAGAAGAATCGCCATGTTGTATTAGGTTTTCTGTCATATTCCTCTGTTACTTTGAACCTATCATAATGCTAGAGAGCTAGTTGCATGGAAAGAATTCCTGTCTCTCTCTCTGTCTCTGTCTCTCTCTCTCTTTTCCACCATTTTTTGTGTTCTTTCTTCTATTCTTTTATTCCCTCCTTCTCTCCCCTGCACCCTTTCTGCTGTCCGTACTAAATCCCCTGAATACCTTTGCTACCAGACCCCTCCCTATCTGTCCCAGCCGTTTTCTGTTACCGGTACACAAAAGCTCTCCGTTGCCGCGGTAATGGAGTTGTGAGATGTGGGATGAAGCCGTTCCGGGAGAGCGTGTGCGATTACTAAAATGAAAAAGTGGAAAATGGAGTCTGATTTAGCGTCTCCCTCCTTTTCTCTCCCGCCCTGCAGTTCAACATCCTGCCCCCTCTATATTCTCGCTGTCGTGTTTTCCTTTAGGGGATAATTCGATTTTGGAGATGATCTACGGTGCCTCAGAACTGATAATATCAAACACCCCCTCCTGTTTTTCACATTACAGTGTGAATACTATTGCCTTTCCTCTCCGCTTCCATCTGTACCTTCTCGCTTCTTTTTGCTGCATACTTTTTCTTTTCTCATGCTTTATGCTTTCTTCTTTTGTTACCAAGCAGAGGCAGTCGAGGCATGTCTGCATAGGGGAACTACTCACTTTTTGTCTAGTTGTACTTCACTCTTACTCTCTCTCTTATAAATAATATGCGGTATGAGGTACACGGATATAGACAGAGTTACAGGGTTTCATCATTGAGGCATTGCTATCATCATTTTAAGGACTGAGAGCATGAGTCTGGATGCAGTCCTTACAAGTGATGCTTAAATATGATTTTCCTGTTTTTGAAGCACAACACCAAACAATATATGGAGAGTGCGGCCCAGCTGTCTTATGACATTTTTGCCAGGCAATTTATTTTCACTATGTGAATAGGGAAAACTGTGGCAATTTAAAGCCATTCAACTGCAAAATGGAAAAGAAAGCTTCTCCTTGAACTAAACAGCATATTTTCCACATAACATTGGGGGACTTCACCCCCTCTTTAGGTCATGGCAGCTGGTGTGGAGATATCCGGTCAAATACAAGCAGCTCTCTCAGTTGGATGAAAGATAGGTCCCAGTGGGACACACACTTTCCATTAGAGCCCATTCATAAAATGCTGATTCCTTAAAGGAATAGTTCACCAAAAAATGAAAATTTGCTGAAAATGTACTCACTCTCAGGCCAGCCAAAATATAGATGAGTTTGTTTCTTAAAAATTAAGCAGTTCATCACTTGCTGACCAATGGATCCTCTGCAGATGCCATCAAAATAAGAGATCAAACAGATGATAAACACATCACAATAATCCCCCAAACTGTGGCATCTGGCCAAAAATGAATCCACAATCCATAATAATGCTTCCTCCAGTGAAAAAGTCCATCCCCTGTTGTACTCTCACAACAAAATCCACCAACATATTTGTTTAGAATGGTTTTGGTCTATTTTCACTTGTAAACAGTGCTTCATCTGTGCATATTTCTCTCCTGATTCAGACAAGATTTTCACTGGAGAAAGCAATATTATGGATAGAGGACCTGTTTGAAGTTAATGAAGTCTTAATACTGGATTTGTTTTTTGTTTTTTTACAAATATGCAGTTTTTCACTTTACAAGATGTTAGAATGGAGTTAAATGGATTCATAAAGATTATTTCTGGATTATTGTGATGTTTTATATCAGCTGTTTGAACTCTCATTCTAACAGCACCCATTCACTGCAGAGGATCCATTGGTTAGAAAGTGATGTAATGAACTCTTAGAATCTGTTCCTCTGATGAAACAAACTCATCAACATCTTGGATGTCCTGAAAGTGAGTACATTTTTCAACAAATTGCCATTTTGGGGTGAACTATTCCTTTAACTTTTTCAAAGCAACACACACGAGCACAACAATTTGTGAACAGATGCACACAGGTTTGTTTATAGCTTTTTAAAAAGCTGTTACGAATTAGAATGAGGAGAGTGTGCATGTGTGTTTAACCAATATGCTGAGGCAAGAAAGAATGACTAGAAATAGAAAGTAATTGTTTGACCTTTTGCCTTGTTACAATACCAACACTTGACAATGTGAAGCCACCGTTGCCTTAGTATTCTCCCTTGTGACATCACAAAGAAACCCCAACATCTTACATTACTCAACAGAGATTACATCAACCAGCAGCCATTTTAATAATGCACTTCACCTTTAAAGCAGATAGTGTATCCACATGGGAAATGACTGGAATGAAAAGCAGACTAAATTAGAGATAAGGTGAATGCATAAGCAAAACAAATAGCACAGCTTTCTTCAGATTTTCAAGCATCATTAAAAAATAAAATAAGGAAGAATCAAAGTGGTATTGTAATGTGAGCTGTTTTCAGTTCCTGCAGTTGGCAAGTGCAACAATAAAAGCGCTCAAACATTTCCACATTCTTCTACATTGACTTAACTGTACTTCACCATATTTGCAGACACAAAGATTTGTTTTGTGCCTGAAAGTATAAAAGCTGAATTTTAAGCAAGTGTGTTTGAATTCAACTGTTTTGTGAACGCAGTAACTCAGTAAAGATAATAAGAGTGGAAGGTAACACTGATGAACTGGGTATCAATTAACTAACAATGGGCATTTAACACAGTTTTTACAACACTGATAATAATAAAAACAATTATTAATTAATAGATACTGAACAGCATAGTAGAATGATTTCTGAAGGATCGTGTGACACTGAAGACTGGAGTAATGGCTGCTGAAAATTGATCTTTAACAATACAGGAATAAATTGCATTTTAAAATACATTTAAATAAAAATATTGTTATTTTAAATTGCAATTATATTTAAAAATATTACTGTTTTTTACTAGCAGTGTGTACAGCTGACTGAATAAATTATTTTATCAAAGTATACCATTATTACCATATATTAAAATAAAAATGAAATAAAGCTTAAAAAATTGCACTTTCGAAAAGTATTTATGTTTTAAAGAAGGGCTTTTACCTCAACCTCTGGCTCATCAATTTCCAAACCTAACATGCTCTGCACCTCTCACAGTGAAGTTGCTATAGCAACTCGAACCCCAATCAGGACTTGGAATGTAATGATACAGAGAAGGAGAGAGGCTGAAAACATTATTTTTCTTTATTATTTCATTTTAAAATGTTAACAGGTTGTTATATGGCTTGCACTGATCAAAGGCGTGTTGGGTTTTATGAGACCAAGACTCTTGTGACTACATCCAATGATATATTCATCACCCTGCTCAGAGTTTAGCCTATTAGCAAACAAGACAGAGAAATGTTTTTGTTACCCTTCATAAAATCACTGTTGTTTTCTATCTCATTTTCCTATGCCCTAGATAGATGCATATTCAAATAGGATTTTGTTGCTGCAGTGACATTTGCTGGTAAATTCAGAATGCAGTCAGAGACTGATTATTTGGCTGCAGTGGTGTGAGAACACAAAAGCTGTCAGAAATGAATTGAGTTTATGCGCTCACGCTTTTAATGAGGACAGAACTGCACTATATAAAGGCCACAGTTATGAGGTCAAACCAAAAATAGATGCTGCTCACCACTTGTTAGTTAGAGAAAGACTTGTTGCTGTAACTTGCATTTCACAAGAGCAGTCCTTTCATTGATCAAACATTTTTAGATCTAATAATATTAATAATAATAGGTAAGTAGGAGTCATGTAATTCCTAATAATTTAGTGATCAAACATTTTTGGAAATTATTATTATTATTATTATTATTACATTGATAATATTATAACAGTAGTAGTTGCAGAAGTTTATAATTTTCTTTTCACTTCATGCAGAAGTTGGAAAGTTATCCTGGAAGTTTGAAAGTAATTGCTTCACAGCCAAACAATTATACTAAAAACAACAATTTTCATAATTCCTTGAATATGGCCAGACAAAAATGGCACATTTGTTAGTGTTAATAAGCAAGATGTCATATTTTTTGCATTACTGTGACTTGTTTTGTGATTTTAAAAAGAGAACAGTTCAATTATTGAAATGTTAATTCACATAAACTCTGTTACATTTCTAATATAAAAGCAAAAGGACACCCTCACTCCAAATGTAGAATCTGTTCCTATTAAAAATGTCTTTTTTTTTTTTTTTACCTGGTCAGGTAATGCGTTGTGAAATCTTTTCACAAATACCTTCAATTTAAATCCAATTTAGTTTACTGTTTCTTGCCCGTCGTTCCATACATGCAGAGGTGCCCCAGTGTTTCTCAAAACCCAAGAAGCAGCTGTTATTAAATCACACTTGTCATATTTATATCAGGAGTCAGCGTTCCTCCATCCTATTTCCTTCTGCTACTTCCTTGACGTGTGCACTTATAATAGATATTTTAATGGCTCTATTATTTCTTGCCAGCAAATGAGAAACAGAAGGGGTTGAAGGACGCTCAGCAGTTTGGAGGACACTAAAAAACTTACTCCTGGCTCCGGTTTGGCTCAGGGCGGCTATTCTGATCGCAAACTTTTAATTTTAAACGCTAACGCTGGCTAAAAGTGACAAATATTTCCATGTTTAATGTCATTCATCACACTATTCATTCCTTTGAGTATTATAAGACACGTGAATTCATCTAATGTGGGTCTGCGATAATACCATAAATCCCATCTTCATAAAAATGAATTCTAAATGAGCTCTTCAGGACTTCTTTTTTCGACACCAGGAGACTGGACCGTCTCCATCCTCCCTCCTCCTTCTATCCTGGATAAATCCATCATGTGCTTGTGCCTCTGATGGTTTTGTCTTTGATGTATTGTTCCGAGCTCAGGCCCCTGCAGTGCATATGTGTGTGTGAGAGAGCGTGTCTTCATGTGTGTGTATAAGCGTCCTTTCCCCTGCAGTGAGTGTGTTATTGGCTACATTAGCTAGCACTGTAGGGAGGCCACTATGAGGCCCCAGGCTATAAAGACAGGCAAAGCCAAGGCCAGCTATTTAGATTAAAGGATCTCTTAATAGACAAGAGTGCACATCTTTAAACATGAGTAACACTGCAAATCAGACAGACCAAAGCAGTCAATCACAGAACTATCTGTTGTAGGGGAGGCATATCAATAAAGGGAAGCACATTCTGACATTCTGCTGATTCAAAAAAGGGTTCTCGTGTACTTTTATGGTGCTAAATGAAAAATAACAACAACAACAACAACTATTATTATTATTATTATATTATAATTATATATATTATTATTTGAAATAATTTTTAAAAACATTATTGTTATTATTGTTACTATTATGATAATGATGATGATTAATAACGATCAATATCATTGTTAAATACTGGAAAACAACAGCAACAACAACTGTCAGGATTATGGACCTGTCTGTATGTTTTTTTTTGTTCCGTGTGACCCAGTTTCTGTTTCCCATTGACTGTCTTTAGTTGTTTCCAGGTGTGTCTCGTTCCTCCCTGATTGTCCTGTGTATTTAAGGTCTTGTCCCTTCAGTTAGTGTTTGTCGGGTCTTAAATGTCATCCTTGTGTTCGGTGTCTCCTGCGATTCCTGTGTTCCAAGTGACTGGATAATTAAAGTCTGTTTATTGAATGAATTCCTACATCTCTTCGCTCCGAGTTTGTGAATTGTGACAACAACTAATAATAATAATGATAATTATTATTATTGTCAAGATTATTATTCAATATTGGACATTTATAACTACAACAACAACAACAACAACAGTAATAATAGACAAAAGAGTCCATATTTAAACATGAGTAACACTGCAAACCAGTAAAATAAAGAAAAATAAATCTGTTATAGAGGATCAAGAGGATCAGTAAATTGTAACACATTCTGTGGCTCTGCTGATTAAAACTGATTCTCGAATGGCAGAAAACTGTACTACTTATAGAGCCAAATCTGATGGAAGAATCGCAGAAAGGTGAAGCAATGCCATCCACTTCAGCCTGAGAGAAGAGATCTGAAATTCCCAGCACATCCAATCTGATTAACAACTACAGCAGGAAGGTAAAGCCTAACGAACCCAATTTGATGCCAACCTGATCAACTTGAGGATCAGAATGTCCAAGTAATAGAACTGAGGGCATTGCCTGCCACTCAGATTATTCAGGTTCTCTTTAAGCCAAGAAAAGCAATGGAACCACAATAAGTGCCAATCTGATTAGTTGGGTATGAGGAACATAAGAGGAGCCAAAGAAAAAACTACCAGTCTTATCAACACTTCATCATAATCAGCAGTGGACGAGGCCCGATGCCCAGAAAAAGTTGCCCGATGTCTTAAAACTTATTCACAATATGCTGCAGGGCTGGAAAATGGAAAGTGCCATTTGGGAAAATTAATGGGCTATAAATGTAGGAGCCAACTTCCTGGACACACTGTACCATTTGCCAGGAAAAGCAATCGATCACAACATGTCAAGTTGTAGAACATTTACTGAGTGTTTCAAGTTTGTCAAGAAAAGCAGTAGCTCAAAGAATTACTCTTGATGTCTACCATGCTAAGATGCACAGAAGAGAATCCCTCAAAGAACCAGGGGCCTCATCGTACGTTTAGCTGTTATCTTTAAATTTCATATTACACCAAACAGAACAAAATGGAATTTATATATATATATATATATTGTGACGGGAGGAGCCAACGACAGACACAGTGGGTGTGGCGTCAGGCCTCGGAGAGGCTTTTATTAACAAAATAAAGTGTCCAGGGGAAGAAGTGTCCAAAATAAACAGGGGGTCTGGTGTCCTCGTCGTGCTGCGGGGCTCGTGAAGGAGGGCAGTGTTCCAGGAGGGGAAGGGTCCAGGGAAGGGGCGGAGTCCGGCGGCCGCACGCGCTCCCACTCGGGTCCGGGGCGCGAGGGCGGCGGCTTCATCATAGCGGCGGCTCTTACACGTCGTCCACGGCCTTTGGTAGGACTTGTACGGCCCGACATCCTGGTCCGACGGCCGTAATACGGGTGCGGCTTTCGTCCGGACCGCGGGTTCGGCAGCTCACGTCTTCGGTGGCGCGGAAGTCCCTCTACGCGCCCTTCCTGGACCCACGAGGACACCAGCGTGCATGCACGGGGGAAGAGACCGGTCTCTCGAGGAGAGGCGCGCTGGGCATTTAACAGCGGCGGTGATGAGGCTTCATTCAGTCCAGCTGTGCCTCATCACACGCCGCCAGCCCGCGTTGATCCCACGCCCCTCCTCTCATCCACCCACTCCAGTCGGGAGCCTGGTGAAGGGCGGCGAATAAGGGACGGGGTGGTGATGATAATGAGGGGGAGGGCCACTGATCCGTCACAATATATATATATATATATATATATATATATATATATATATATATTGTGGAAAATATTCTTATTCATACACAAACTACAGAGTATATACAATCACAATATCCATAAGCCACAGTGTCGTGAGAATTATGTCAATGAAATTAATTAATTAATTACATATAATTTCCTGTTAAAACATTCGGAGGAACTTTTTGTACATTCATATTTAGGATCATTCTATGCAGGTCTTTATAAATGAGGCTTCATGCCTTAATTCACCCCAAAAATGAATATTTTACAGTACTCACCATCATGCTGTTGTGGTGCATCATAGTTGGTGCATTGTTTATTATGGGTTTCGTGATGAGCCTAGTGTTAATTTACACAATTGTAAATGAGATTTAAGAGCAACAGCCAAGGGGATTTTCCATGCATGATGACTTAATTTCTTCACAAATATATACTACAATTGGAATATTGGAGTTTTATGAACTATTGAATGAGCAACACTTTGTTGTTCCTTCACAAAGTAGAAAAATAAATAAATAAATAAATCTCCAAAACCTTCACCCTCTCTGTTCCTCTCTGGTGGAATGAGTTCAAGTTGCTTTATTGGCATTACATTTGTGTTACGGTATTGCCAAAGCATTTGAATACAGAGTAACATACAGAATATGATTACACCATCAAAGTAAAGGATACAATAAATGAGTAATAAATGAGATCAAATATAATAAAATCTCTCTCTCTCTCTCTCTCTCTCTGTCTCTCTCTCACACACACATGTTCGTTTTTGTGAAAAGTGGGGACATCCCATAGGCGTAATGGTTTTTATACTGTACAAACTGTATGTGCTATTGCCCAACACCAACCCTACACCTAAACCTACCCCTTACAGGAAACTTTGTGCTATTTCAGATTTTCAATACACTCCATTCTGTGTGATTTATAAGCGTTTTGAAAAGTGGGGACATGGGGTAATGTCCTGAAAAGTCACCTTCTCCTTGTAATACCTATGTCATACCCTTGTCATTATACAAATGTATGTCCTCATTTGTCACAAAAACACGCACACACACACACACACACACACATCTTCCCTGCATAACTCCTCTTCTTTAGCTTAGCTGTCTAATAAAAGTGGCATTGTATATGATAACTATAGTTGAATCTTTGACTAAGTGCTTTGGATAAAAACATCTGCTAAATATAAATGTAAATTGATTAATTGATTGATTGGAGCCTGACTGTGTGAATGACCAATTGTCCAAAAAGCAATTCCATTTTTGTTGAATGGAATACAGCTGCTTGGGCCTTCTATATAATAACTCCTTTTGTGTTCTGCAGAAGAAAATAAGTCATAGGGTGAGTAAAATATGACAGAATTTCCACATTTGGATAAGCTATCTCTTTAACCCAAGCGGTAGCTTAACCTTAAACGCTTTGCACACACAGTTTTCTATTGTTTCTCGTGTGTGTTCTATGACCGTGTGCTAGTGTGTCTTTAGATGAGACCCTCCTTTTCAGATTCCTCTGTAATGCTGAGATGATCTTTGTATTGATCTCAGAAGGCTCATACGGTGAGCTCTCACAGCCTTTGATAACTATAATAGCAGCATTAGCTGCTTCTGAACATACACTCGTGCATCATAAAACCTCCAAACATGTTCCTTCATGTTGTTTTATTACACTCTCAAAGCTCATCCGTTAATGTCTGTGTATGCGTGTGACTACTGATTAAAAACCGAAGCGAGCAGACATTAAAGGTGGCATTCATCACGAACTGCTCAGTTTTTTGAACGCGTCTGTGTGCCGGGGAGCAGCATTACCCATTTTAACACAACCGAGTAATGTGTTGCATTAGTGCTTAAATTACCACCTTTATCCGTACTTCACTTAGAGGCCGGCGGCTAATCAAGCTAAGATTGAAGACCACCTCTATTAAGTGTAGTTAATGCATATTGGAAATTCAGAGGTGTGAGCCTGTGGGCTGGCCAGGTGATTGGCCGATGTGTGTGATTGTATCAGCACTAGAATTAAATGCTTTCCCTATTAAAAGGTAGTAATGCCCACTGGAGATGCTGTTGAAAAGTACCATGCTGGAAAATCCATAAAATGGTAATTTAAACTGTAAAATGGTTTACATGTTTTCTAGCGCCATCGGAGTCAAAATCAGAGCCCCTACAATCCAAATCCAAAACAAAACCTAATCCCAAAACCAGACTGTTAATTTCATCGAGCTAAAATATACTGTCAAATGTTTGTCATTGTTATGGACAAAGATTATAGAAATGCTATAAGTGAAAACCTGCTGAAAAACCTTACCGTATATGATGAAAAATGATAAATTGTTTAACATCTTAATATATATAATTTCAGGTAACACTTTATTTTAAGGTGTCCTCGTTACATTTTACATGCAATTACTATTATAATAACAATAAATTATGCATAATTGCATGCAAATAACCCAAAGCCAAACCCTAATCCTAACCCTAACCATATAGTAAGTACATGGAGTTAATTAATATTACTAAGTACTTAAATGTTTAATTACACTGTAACACGGACACCTTAAAATAAAGTGTAACCTAATTTAACTGTAAAATGTAACATTTATGAGTTTGGTAGTAAAAACTAAATAATTTAATAATTTAATAATGCTGTAATTTAATCGTTTTACTTCTTCTAATGTTATCAGTTTTGTGCACTAGGAACATTTGGTTTTCATTTTGTATAATTTCGTTTTTAAGTAATTTTTCATTGTTTTACTGTGTCTGATGGTAACCACAACTGCCATATCTTTACCCCTCATTTAATGGATTTTTTATTTATTTACTTATTTTATTTTAGTTTATAGTGTTTGTGTTTTTCCTCAAAATCAACTCCAACTCTAGTTTCTAGCTCTTCCAAGGAGATTTTTTTTTTTGTCTATCTTGTTCAGTCTGGTTTATGCTAGTAGACCACCTTGGGACAGCACGACCTGCTGTTTTTAAAAACCAGATAGACCACCTTAAAACAGTATGACCTGGCTTTTCCAGCAGGGAAAGCAAACCCATTTCGGTTTTACCAGTCTATTTTCACCGAATGCGCTATCAGAAATAGCCACCCCTAAAGACAAGACACCTGTTTTCTCCAGTTACAGGAACATTTTCCAACAGGGTGAGACTGAAAAGATTCAAACGCATTCCGTTCTGTTCGGCTTCACCAGACTGTTTGCACTCAAAGGTGAAATGTGCTATAAAAGGCGTGTGCCACTGAAGACAAGACACCTGTTTTCTCAGGTCACAGGAAAATCACTCCTCTGAGCAGTTTTTAGAGTGAATCTCATGTAAGAGTTTATGCCGGCTATATGTGTAGAGGTGGTTGAGAGTGTTCGTGTGTGCAAATTCCATTGTGCTGTATTAGATTCTCTCTCTCTCTTCTGGCTGAAGTCTTCTAGATGCTGAACACCGCTGATATGGATCAACGCTTTAGTATTCAGCCTGTAACAGCTCTGCTCAGCATGCCATCACTGAGAGAGATGGGGAGAGAGAGAGAAAGCAATAGGAAAAGGACAGAGAAGATGGTGAACAGACAGAACAGGGACAACATGGGCAAGAAAATGAGAAAAATAGAGAATATGAGCCAGTGAAGGGAACAAGCAAAATGACCTGAATTGAGAACTAGAGAGAGCAAGTTAAGACTCAACAGAGGTAATTTGTGCTGCTTGAATTGGTGGCATAATGATGCCTTTTGTAATTACGGTACATATCCACACTCATCCCTGCAAACACTCACATGGATGTGTGTTTTATTCATTATGACTGAAAGAAGTTAAGCAAACTTACACACTGCATTGTTGTGCATTACAGTCTCTCTCTCTCTCTCTCGTTTTCTTCTGTGTGATACACAATCACACACTCATTGCTAAGCATTCTCTCATTTACACTCTTTTTGTTGTTGACTAGTCTTTCTTAAAACAACGTGCGTGTTCATATTAAACCAGTTCAGTGTGTGCTCTTCAGATTAAACCGGCTAAATAAGACTTAACGTTTTTCTGTCTTATCACTTATTATCCCTTGAGGGTGTGTGTGTGTCCTTGTGAGGTTTACTTTTATGCTCAAAACCAACGCCCTTTCATTAAAATGAGAATAAGAACGGAAGAAAATACACGTTTATATCATTTTGGCCTGCTGGTGGCACTGTTGCCTCATTTTAGAATGCACAGTCGAGTTCACACACATTCATGTGCACACACACAGACGCGTACACACACACACACACACGCACACACACTCTGAATGGACGGTCTTTTACAAGAGTGGTGTCAGCCCAAGCCACTGCAGCTGCCTCTGGAATGAAAGCAGTGAGGGCCCAGAGCCACGCTGAATTCATCTGATTACCTCTCCTCTTGCCAGAGCTCCTTCACTCTTTCACACGTTCTTTCTGTCTTTCTTTGATTATAGTCCTTCAGTCTGTCTGTCTTTAGCTTTGGTTGTAGAAGAACTGCTTTTACTAGTAGCTGTTGTTACTAAAATTTAAATGTAAATTTAAGTTTTATACTAAGCTAATGACATTATCTGTCATCTAATACAGTACTTCTGTACTGTAACCCATTGCGTTTTATATTTTCATGGAAAGCTCACCCCAAAAATGGAAAATGTCATCAATTGTTCGCCATCATAAAATTTCAAACCAGTAAGATTTTAGGTAATCTTTGAAATGAAGATATATTCAGTGACACCTGATAGGATCGCTTTTTATGATGAGCAGATTTAATTTAGATGCACATACAGTACATACACTCTAAGAAGTAAAGGTAAAACAGCTGTCACTGGGGTGGTATCCTTTACATATTAATGTACAGTACACATCTCAGGTAATAACATGCACCCTTTAGGGATAATAAGTTACAAAGGTCTACCTTTTGAAACGGTACATTCCCGGTGACAGCTTTTGTATCTTGTTTTCTTGAGCAAATCAAACGTGAATGCTTTTTAGTGCGTCACACACTAAAACAAACTTCATTGGTTCTCGTGTGTGCGAGAGGATTGTTCTATCATGTGGCGCATGTGCAAGCTTCCGTGTTTACCATATGTGACTCACACTATACACTATATATGAAATACACGAAAGCTGTTGCTGGGATGATACCCTTTCAAAAGGCACACTTTTGTACCTTATTAACCCCTTAAGGGTGCATTGTAACAAATTACAACTTTGTAACTAAATTAGTACCAAAAGTGTACATATTAGTACTTTTTGAAAAGGTACTGCCCCAGTGACAGCTTTTGTACCTTTGTTTTTTTCTGAGAGTGTATGTACGTTTGTGTGTCTGTTTATATGTGAATAAAAGCCATTTATCATAGTAATGAAAGTAATCATACTCTATCTCTTCACAAGACTTTGATTAAACCACTCAATTCATACGGTTTTGCTTAACAATGCCTTAATATCCTTTTTGTATCTAGGTTTTGGTTCCCTAGACTTGTAATGGAAGTACAGAAACTTATCAGGTTTCATTAAAATGTCTTAATTTGTCTTCTGATGATTAACCTTATCTTAGATGAGTTATTTTTGGGTAAACTATAATTTTAAGACATGATTTCTAAACCTAATCGTATATCATACATAGTATAGCTCATACTGTATTTATGTTTTATTTACATATTTATATATTGCCATTTACATATTATTAGTAATGAGTATTAGAAAATCTAGAATTTAAGAATATGTTATCTTTTAAATCATGAGCTTTTTTTTTTTTTTTAAATATTTGTACATTGATTAAATTATTTAGAACAGCAAACTTTAATAAGTAAAGTCAAGACTGATTTAAAAAAAAAACAGACTGTGCTTGACGAGACTCAGTTTTTGTACAACCTAAATTTTGAAGCTGCTATGTTGCTTTAAATTAATAAAAAATGTTATGGTATATTTTATATATAAAGTGTGTGTGTGTATGAGTATGTGTGTATATGCACAAACACAAATTGATTTATAGAAAATATAATGACATGATGTCCCACATGAACTTTTGGAAACCAAACTATTACAAATAATTTTGCTGTATATGGTTATGTAACTTTTTTTTTCTTTTTTTTTTTTTCTGTAAAGGTTACACACTTTTTTATTTTACTCTTTGTGTGTGTGTATATATATATATGTATATATATATACACACACACACACACACACACAACACACACACACACACACACACACACACACACACACACACACATCCTGTTTACTACTTCAGAGTTAGAAAACATTCTCCATTCAGGTCTGAAGGCTGTACAGCCCTGACAGGATATTGAGACCCCTAAATGCATTATTTGTGTATTCATTAGTGGTAGTTAGTGAGTGTGTTCATGACAGAACACATATTTGTATGTTAATTCGTGTTAAGTGTGTGTGTATGTTTGTGACATGCTAATTGTGTTCATTTTTATGTGTATTTCTCACGCCAGCAGCAAATCATCCTTCCTCCTCTCTGCTTCCTCTCCTCCTCCCGGATGCCCCGAGTCTCCTCCTCCTCCCCCTCCTCCTCTTCTCTTTCCTTTCCTCCTGCTCCTCCTTTCTTGTTCTTTCCCTACAGCCCAACAGCTGTTGGACACATGCCCCCTCTTCACCCAGACACCTGTCCATCTATTATCTCTTTCTCTCTCTCTCTCTCTCTCTCTCTCTCTCTCTCTCTTTCTCTTTCTCTCTCCCTCTTCCTGTCTAAGCTATTGGAAATGAATGCACTGACATGAAAAGGTTTAGCCACCCTAATAAGCTGTCATCTTTTCCCAGAATTCTCTGCTCTAGCATTGTGGAGCCTTCGCCATGTTTACCATCAGACTAATGACCACATGACAATGCTCAGATGGACCTAGGATATGATCAGTCATGATAAGGAACATTATTTTTGGACATGCAAATAACATCTTGTTACTGCCATTATATTCCCAGTATTTGTTGGCTGCTGTGGCACAGATGAGGGCATGTTTTATTGTTTTGTCTCATTAATAACAAACAGTTCAGACAATTGTTTTTTGCTATATTGTGATTTGTTATCCGCACATAACCTCTTTTTTGCATGTATTTTAAGATGTGCATATGACATGCATTCAATGTATGAAATAGTGAGTTCTAAATTGAGAGGTTTTATTTTAAATGGTCATTATTGCATATCCATGTCTTGCCATCTGTTGTCTGATGCTCTAGTTCCCATCATAAATGATGCAAATGTGATGCCATTTCGACTGTAATAGAAAAACATGTCATGTGTCATAACTTGGCGTGCCATTAGCCAGAAAGAACGTCTCCAAACAAGATGTTTTCTAAGAGGCATCATATCACATCAACATCTTCTGGTGTTTAGCATCATCTGGCCTAGATGGAGACAGAATAGTTCTATAAATGAAAGTGCTCTCTCAGAGTTGATTCTCTAGATTGAATTGACATTTATATTGAAGAGTACTTGCATTAGCTCCACTGAACATTCATATAGAATGTTTCATAAATTAAGTATTTATAAATGTTCACAGAAATAGCTGCAAGTGAAATCTCATACTTTTTAGAGCAGAAGGGTTGTTTGCAATGAATGAAATGGAATGATTGTTGGTTTGAGAGTAAACATTGGTTTGAAATTAATCTAATTGGCTATCAAAATGTTGGTGGATGCAAAGAAAAACTTGCAGCTCTTCGGTCAACTGTACAAATTAGAAAGATCTGAGCCCATGGGACCCGACAAGCTGTTGGGGTTCATGTCAGGTTTGGGTCATTTCTGCATGTATAACTTTAGATTTGTTTAACTTAACTTTTAGAGTTAAGATTCATGACTAACTATTTTTCCTCCCCAGAGTAAGACAAAATAATAAAAACATAAAAACATTAAAACACATATACCATAATTATCCAAAAATATTGGATTACATACTGTACACTACAGTTAAAAAAAGTTTGGGTTCAGTATTTTATTTGTAAATATACAATTGCATCTCAATAAATTACAATGTCGTGGAAAAAGTTCATTTATTTCAGTAATTCAACTCAAATTGTGAAACTCGTGTATTAAATAAATTCAATGCACACAGACTGAAGTAGTTTAAGTCTTTGGTTCTTTTAATTGTGATGATTTTGGCTCACATTTAACAAAAACCCACCAATTCACTATCTCAACAAATTAGAACTTTATGAGACCAATAAAAAAAAAAAAAAAACATTTTTAGTGAATTGTTGGCCTTCTGGAAAGTATGTTCATTTACTGTATATGTACTCAATACTTGGTAGGGGCTCCTTTTGTTTTAATTACTGCCTCAATTTGGCATGGCATGGAGATGATCAGTTTGTGTCACTGCTGAGGTGGTATGGAAGCCCAGGTTTCTTTGACAGTGGCCTTCAGCTCATCTGCATTTTTTGGTCTCTTGTTTCTCATTTTCCTCTTGACAATACCCCATAGATTCTCTCTGGGGTTCAGGTCTGATGAGTTTGCTGGCCAGTCAAGCACACCAACACCATGGTCATTTAACCAACTTTTGGTGCTTTTGGCAGTGTGGGCTGGTGCCAAATCCTGCTGGAAAATGAAATCAGCATCTTCAAAAAGCTGGTCAGCAGAAGGAAGCATGAAATGCTCCAAAATTTATTGGTAAACGGGTGCAATGACTTTGGTTTTCAAAAAACACAATGGACCAACACCAGCAGATGACATTGCACCACAAATCAGACTGTGGAAACTTAACACTGGACTTCAAGCAACTTGGGCTATGAGCTTCTCCACCCTTCCTCCAGACTCTAGGACCTTGGTTTCCAAATGAAATACAAAACTTGCTCTCATCTGAAAAGAGGACTTTGGACCACTGGGCAACAGTCCAGTTCTTCTTCTCCTTAGCCCAGGTAAGACACCTCTGACGTTGTCTGTGGTTCAGGAGTGGCTTAACAAGAGGAATACGACAACTGTAGCCAAATTCCTTGACATGTCTGTGTGTGGTGGCTCTTGATGTCTTGACCCCAGCCTCAGTCCATTCCTTGTGAAGTTCACCCAAATTCTTGAATCGATTTTGCTTGACAATCCTCATAAGGCTGTGGTTCTCTCGGTTGGTTGTGCATATTTTTCTTCCACACTTTTTCCTTCCACTCAACTTTCTGTTAACATGCTTGAATACAGCACTCTGTGAACAGCCAGCTTCTTTGGCAATGAATGTTTGTGGCATACCCTCCTGAAGGGTGAAGGGTGAAGGGTGAAGGGTGTCAATGATTGTCTTCTGGACAACTGTCAGATCAGCAGTCTTCCCCATGATTGTCTAGCCTAGTGAACCAAACTGAGACACCATTTTGAAGGCTCAGGAAACCTTTGCAGGTGTTTTGAGTTGATTAGCTGATTGGCATGTCACCATATTCTAATTTGTTGAGATAATGAATTGGTGGGTTTTTGTTAAATGTGAGCCAAAATCATCACAATTAAAAGAACCAAAGACTTAAACTACTTCAGTCTGTGTGCATTGAATTTATTTAATACATGAGTTTCACAATTTGAGTTGAATTACTGAAATAAATGAACTTTTCCACGACATTCTAATTCATTGAGAAGTACCTATGTATAGCAGATAACCAGTTTGACATTTCTTTTCAGTAAGGAAATGAACTGCATGATCTATACAAGCAGTAGAACTTCATGTGGAGAGGCAAGGTGCTAGGTGACCAAAGCTGACTTTAACGCTCAATCTGGAGTGGTCAGTTTGATGAAGGATTGAATGTGGTAGACAGCTGTGCCAGACAGGAGCTGAATTTTAGCAGAAACTAGTGAAGGAGCTTGTGCAAAAGTGTGACATGAGTGAATTTATGGAAGTTAACAGAAAGTCCAACAGCACCACTTTGGATATGCTTAACCCCTTAACTGTCACTCACAGTTTTGAACATAGACATTATAGTGCGCTATCCAAACTTACATTTTTATAATTCATGAATGAAAATATTTTTTAACATGATTTTTATGTACCATTTTCATGGTAATGCAATGTCTGATTTTAAAATGGGTTTCAAAGGATGAATTTTGAGATTTTAAGTTTTCAACTGATATATAATTTCTTATGATTTCTAATATGTAATAGAGAAAAAGGCAACTAAGAATACTTTCTGTGACAAAGGTCAGAACTCCTGTTATGATATTATGATATCATAAATTAATCTATTACTTTTCCTACATAACTTTTAATCTTAACAAAAAAAGTGGTAAAATATCTATTTAGGACTAGGAGACCTTTCCAACGATATATAGTTTGTCATGATTAGATTAGGATTTAATTGTAAAATAGTGAAGTAAACTTAGGCATCCCAGAGGGGACGGTGACAGTTAAGAGGTTAAGGGGACATACAGAGCTGAGTAACCATGACTTTAAGGAAACACTTTTTTTTTTAATGTTGTGCATGCAATTATCTATATAATATTGTTCCCGACATGGGATAAAAACAAACAAACAAGCAAACATGCATACATGCATGCATACATACATACATACATGCATAAATAAATAAAAAGGTAAAAGTGAAATTGACTTTTTCTTACAATTTTGAACTGAATTGTGAGACATAAACTCAGAATTCCAAGAAAAAAAAAAAAGTTTATAACTTGCAGTTGTGAGTATGAAAATCGAACAATTCTCAAGAAAAAAAGTCTGTATTGTAAGGTATAAATTTAGAAAAAGGAAAAAATGTGTGTACGTCTCTCTTTCTCAGAGTGAAAAGCAGGCAAAAGGGCAGGTTGGATCTCTTTGTGCTGATAAATCTCTGTGTTATGGTTATGTTGTGATTACATGTCTCATTCATCGCCTAGTGTCACACTCGTATGAGTACATCTTCAGGGACTCCAGTGACCTTTCCTGCGTCTGTTCTGATGTCTAATATAGTACTGATGGCTTGCATTTTTCACCTTACCTACCAGTACATCCTGAAAATAAGGACTCATGAGCTCATTAAAGAAATATAGTGTGGTGTTTTGCAATCAGGTGGAGATGCTCTGAAGGTAGGCCTGTCTCAGTCTCTCTCTTCCTCTCTCTTTAGATATGAGCATTACTTCTGACAGTTAGGTGTGATCATAAATGCAGTAAATATTCAGAGGAGTTTGATATTATTAAACATAAATGACTGGATTTTTTGCCATACCTTCACAATGATAAACATATAAACAGATGGAAATACTTTTTTTTTTTTTTTCTGGCTATGTATGAAAACATTTTGCAAAACAACTAATTATACGTGTGTAAGTATTTTTAGAAGAATTAATGTACAGTAGGTGCTTTTATAAAAAAAAATTAAAAAAAATCATAACAATGCAAAAATTATGTAGATTGAGCTTAATTTGCAACCTGAAATATTTCCTTTTCATGTATGCAGTTAATAACAATGAGTAATTATTCAGCATGAAGAAAAAAGAAACACACTAGAGAATCCTTAAAATTAATGATAATGATTTTGATAACGATTATAAATCTCTCTCTCTCTCTCTCTCTCTTTTTCCCCACAATTTTCTTCCAATTAAATATTTTAGATATTGGAATAACTATTACAAACCCAAATAATAACAATAATTCAATTTATTTACATGACTTTCCAGGTTACAAAATCACTTTTTTACGGCTTCCTCATATATCCAATTTGTTTAAGACAGTGGGAATCCTGGTTCTTCAAAGAAAAGAAAAAAAGGTGGGAAAAAGTGGAGAGGGTAAACTAAAATAAGATATACTGTATCTTGAATTTTGTTGTTGTTTTGGCTTATTTTAAAGAAGTAGTTCACTCCAAAATGAAAATGTGCTCACCAGTGGATTGTATGCAGTGAATGCATGGGTGCCATCAAAATGAGAGTCCAAACAGCTGATACAAGCATTACAATAATCCACAAGTAATTCACACAACTCCAGGCCATCATGTAATCAATAAATCCACTATTAAGGACTATTAACTTCAAATCGCTTCTGGACAAAATACGAGTTCATAATCCACAATATTACTTCGTCCAAGAAAAAGAAAGTCCATCCCCTGTTGTCCTCTCACATCAAAATCCATCAACAGTTTAGATATTTTTTGGTCTGTTTTTGCTCATAAACAGTGATTTATCTGTGCATATCTCTCTCCTGATTCAGAAGAGATGACTTGACTTTGTTCACTGAACAAAGATGGAGGACTCAACAGTTTGAAGTTAAAAACGTTTTAATGAATTTGTTTATTACAATCACTTTTTGCTACACAGAATGCTAATTGATGGAATGGAGTCATGTGGATGTTTGTATCAGCTGTTTGAAGTAAATTTTTAGCAAATTTTCATTTTTAGGTGAACTATTCCTATAACGATTGATTTGTCTTATTATAAATAATTTCTGTCCTATGATGTTTGCTGAGGCTTTCTGGTTTACAACCACTGATCTAAATAAACTAATTGACCTCACTACGACTGACATCAACTGACCCATTTCTCTGAGTGAGAATGGCCACATGTATGTCAATGTGTGTGTGTGTGTGTGTGTGTGTGTTTGGATTTTGGATGTGGCTTAATGGGCTGATAAATAAATGAGCGCTGACGTGCTGTGTTAGGAAGATGGTAATCACACAGATCTGACAGTCTGGAACAGCCTGAGGGTAAACGCCTGGAGACACACACACATGCACATGCGCACGCACGCACGCACACACACACACACACACACACTCATAAACATGCACACCTCATAACATAAACCAAATGACAGATGAACACAAACCAGCTCTGACTTTAAAAACTCACATACAGCTGCTTTATAATTTTTCCAAGCACATAGCGAACTCATAAATCCGCCTCTCTTTGAATGACTCCAACGCTTCTCAGGGCGTTTTTTTCTTTTTTCAGTGCCACAGTTCATATGTCAATCACTCCCCCACCCAGGACTCAAATATGTTTTTCATAATTGTGTTTTTGTCTACAGCCCCCCTACTGCTCACAGAGCCCACAGTCAAATATTACATTTACACATTCTGTTGAAAAAAGGAAAGTAACAAACTTTATTTCTGCGCTTAAAACTTCTTGACTATATGCCTTCTGTGAACCTTCAAACAGCAGACAGCTGCTAGCAATTTAAATACAAATTCACACACAAATGGGATTTGAATTTTTTTTTAAGGGAGAGGAGGAGGAGAAGAGAGAAAGACCTCCGTCTTCGAGTGTGTGTTTTCTCTTTTTTAATAGGAAGGCAGAAGGTGATGGACCCGCTGGGTTCCGTTCAGTGTTCATAACGGTGAAATGATGGCAGCTTTAAGGTTTATCCCCAGCAACAGCACAAGATGCTTTAAATAAACGTGTAACACTGTGTCTACACTGTCAGTGAGAGGCGTCAGGTCATGTGATTCCATGTGATAGCAATATAGCTTTGTTATACTTAAAGCTTTGTTGATTAAAATAAGTCTAGTTTTGCCTAGGCATGTCATGTTGTTCACTTGCTGTTGACACCATGGTTTTGCACTGTTCAGAAATGAATTACAATGACCTGTTCATTTCTTGAATTTAATTTGAGGTAGCATTGCAATTTGAATATATAAGCGGGTAGTAGATAAGTGGATTTAAATTTAAAAAAATTGTATTTACTTGATTTTTTATATTTTTATCTGTTCATATCTCTGTATATTATATAACTAATATAAAATGATAAAGTTATCTAAAACATTGATGGGCGTTTTGGTGGATTATTATTATTATGTTGCTGTTGTTGTTAAGTTTATTTTTATTACTCAATTCATGCTACTTTTTTCCTTTTTTAAAATCTTGTTGGGTTTTTTTCTGTTGCAGTATTGCTAAATTTCTTCATGAATAAATGACTAGTAATATGTGCAGTCAGTTTTTTAAAAACACGTATGTTGTATTAGGTAATAATGAATAGCTAATAATGAATTAAATCATTAATAATTGGTTTAAAATTTTTTTTAAAAAGCTGCTGACAAAAATAGCCACCTAAAATCATTTGCTGGTTTTAACTATTCTCCCACCATGTCCAGGCTGATCTGATTTCCTGGTTTTAGAGTGGATTTGGGCACTAAAAATCAGCATGGCCAAGTTGGGAGAGCAGCTAGACCAACTTAAGTTCAGCTAACCATCTTATTCTGGTTTAAGATGTGTTTTTCAGCAATCTACTGTCTCTTAGTTTTTCATACTTATTCACGCTCATGGTTCAAATTCTTTACCATTTTATCATTGACTAAGCCAATTGAGAACGCCTTCCCACGTCGAGATCCCACGTCTTCTGTAGCACAAGGGGTTGTGGGCAATATTTACAGTAATTCAAAAAGACTCCAGAAATAATGCGCCATCCATGCACCAAAGTACAGTGTTTGTGGAAGCACTAATTCTAATCTCTCACAATATTTATGACAGATAGTATGCAAATTGGAATGTAGCCGCGGTGTAATTCTGACAGCGCAAGTAAACACCTGTGAACTCCAACCTCAAACTTGATTACAATTTTGGCTTCAGCGAAAACACTTCCCTGGGTCGCTCTTTGTTTTTTCTCTATTTCAAAGCCCTGCTCTTGATAAATTAAAACAACAGCAGCTTTGCTAACGTGTTGGGCAGGAAATTGTCTTTTCTTTTGTTTATGTTGAGGAACTAACCATGCAGTCATATCCTCCGGCTGACCTACACACAGGTTGAAGCACACTGCCAGCATATTGTGTTTCTATTTACTCTCTCTCTCCATCTCTCACACCGTCTCTCTATTTCTCCAGTGAATTCCAAGACGTCGGATGCAAGGATGGATGGATAGATGAGACGGATGGGTGTGTCAGAGTGAGGGATGAATGGAGGAATGGATGCTGATGGAACTGATGAGAAATTTAGATGGAGGTATGAAGGGATGAATGTCAGATGAGGGCTGGGTAAAATTCTTATTCACATAGAGAAAACAGATAAAACTGGGACATGTAAGTTAAATTGCCAGATAGTCGTTTAACAACTGCTAAGTTGATTAGTGAGGCTTTACTTGGGAGACACACACACACACACACACACACACACACACACATGTCTGGTTTGCTATCCTTGTGGGGACTCTCCATAGGCGTAATGCTTTTTCTACTGTACAGACCGTATATTCTATTGCCCTACACCAACCCTACACCTAAACCTACCCCTTACAGGAAACTTTCTGCATTTTTATATTTTCAAAAAACTTCATTCTGTGTGATTTATAAGCTTGTTAACCCATGGGGACCTCAATTTAGGTCCCTAACGTGACACGAGTCCCCATGAGCCTGTGTGTATTCAGGTTTAAGTCCCCACCTGAATAGAAAAACAGGTACACCCACCCATCCACCCACCCACCCACACACACACACACACACACACACACACAAACACAAAAATACTGTTTGATTTGCTCATTGAGGCTGTATTTATTTGATCAAAAATGCAGTAAAATTATTACAATTTAAAAGAACTGTTTTCTACTTTAATTTATTTTATAACATAATTTATTTCTGTGGTGGCAAAGCTGAATTTTCAGCGTGTCTTCAGTGTGACCCTTCAGAAATCATTTTAATATGCTCTTCTGATGTTCAAGAAACATTTATTGTCAATGATGAATACAGTTCTGTACTGTTTTTATTGAAACATTGATACTTTTTTTATTCTTTGATGAACCAAGTTCAAAAGAACACCATTTATTTGAAACAGAAATATTTTGTAACTTTATAAATGTATTTTTTTGTCACTTTATATCAATTTAATGCATCCTTTGTGAAAAAAAAAAAAAAAAAATATATATATATATATATTAATTTCTTTAATATATATATAAATTAAAATCAAATATATACCCTGCCAACTAGCCTTACAATAAAACACTGACTTCACTCTGAGGTGGAGTGAGAGAATCCAGGAATTATTCATAGCATGTTGTGCATGTGGGGGATATTTGATGGTGTTTATATGACAAATATCATGTCCTTTTCATAAGGCATTAAAATTCTCATTACACCATTAGCGATCAGTCGTTGCACGCCATGCATCACGAAAGGGTGAAATTGACAATAAATTCATACTGCATGGAGGACACGTCTGTGCTGTGGATTATGCTCTTCAAACCTGTTGAAAGGACAGACATTTTCTCTCTTTTTCAAACACTTTCTGTCCCCATTGCTCCTTCACTCTCAAAAATAAAGGCTCCAATTATGGGCAAAAAGGTTTTTACTGCCTAAAGCCTGAGGAAAGTTCCACAAGGAACAGTTTATTCTGTAATTCTTTTGAAAACCATCATGCTTTAAATCAGTGATTCCCAACTGTTTTCACTTTAGGAACCAGGTTTAACACTGGGCATTAAGAAGCAACCCAAGACAGTACCAAAATTGTTTACTGTAAGAGAACACAAAGAAAACAAAAAAAAGTCCCTTGAAATATGTTATTTTTATGGTTTTCAAGGATGAGGGTGTGTCATACAACCTGCCCAAGTGCCAAATAATAAAAAAACAAAAACATTTTAATACACGCTTGATTGGATACATTTAACAATATTTACCTGAGAATATTCAGAGAATATATTGGGTCACAAAAATATTAGAGGCCAGGAAAAAGGTATCTGAGAGAGCCTATATAATTTAATATAGCTTTGATTGATCTCATTGAAAGATCACAATCCACAAGTCTCTAAACTTTTTTGTTTTAACTCCAAAATAAAAAGGGCTTCCATTCACTGGAGTGATTTTGTGTGTGTGTTTGTTTGTTTGTTTTTGTTTTGTTTTTGATTTGTGAAAGCACTAATGATTTGCAATGTCCATCACATTAAAGTGCATTAAATTGTAATGTCCATCACATTAATGTGTGTTACTCATATTACAAAACCCACACACATTTATTAGAAATTATGTGCAGCCCAGGTCATTGATTCAGAATTATAATCTGTGAGAGTTTATCTTTGTAACTCTGTCTCTCTGTATTTTCCCCTGTGTGTATGTGGTTTGTCAAAGTTGTCTTTAGCACCTGACAGCTTTCTGTGCATGAGATAGGAGATGAAGAGAGAATTGCATAGCGTGAAAGAGATGGAAATGTAAATAGCAGCTCTTCACTACACATTCAGAGAATGCAAAGTCTGATTTTTACAGATATGGGTTTTAAGCAAAAATCACAATCTTATCACAGTTTTTATCATAGTTTTAGTTGAACATAAGTGTATCTAAACCTCTCCATCACACTTTTTTTTTTTTTTCATATTTAAGGACATAACCTTTCATAGTGACCTTTCTGCCATGTAGATACAATTATTAGATATACACACATGGTTAATCCACATATAATTTAATAATTAGTCATAATAATAATAATAATAATAATTTAATAAGTAATTTATTACACTTTCTCTTCCCACACCAAACCCACCTTTTTATCTAACAGATCCTTCCTCATTTTGTTGGAATTTAAGGGACAATCATCACTTTTTTATTTTCTTCCCCATTTATCTTCTGTCTTTCACGTGATGCATGCTTTCCTTTTACCATGCAGTGCCATTTTATTCTGAAACAATGGTTAAATGGAGTTTCCATTATTTTGTTGGTTTATTTGGACATGCCTTTAAATGTCTGAATCTTATGTAATGCATTTGTTTTCATAACATGATATTGATTGGCCCCTAATAGCTTCAAATGTCATGCTGTGCCAAAAAAACAAACAAACAAACAAACAAAAACATGTCTGAAAACATCTATATTGCACTGACTAGTAGATGACACTAGATTTAAAGCCAGAAAATGTGTTAATTTACTCGACTCCCCATTGTGTCTACACATTCAGTGGTCGCATAAAGTGTGTGGACACTTAAGCTATTTAAAATGTGTGGATTTATTTGGATTATATAACAAAATATCAAGCCAAGAGACATTTGAGAACACAGTTTTCAGAACATCACTTTCCTTTTAACAAAAGTGACTTGGTTTTATAATTCGCAGACCAAGGCAATGGCTTCCATATATTTTGCAGTGTGACTTAAGTGTCCAAATACTTCTCTGGGCCACTGTATGTGAAAAATACCAAACTTATCATATAATATTTAGATTTAGATCATGCATCATCAATCGTTTCTGTTTTTGTGAATGCTTTATCAATGTACTGCTTCAGTAGGATGCAATTTGGCATTCATATAATTCTCTTGCCCCTTAAAGTAATCATTCAAAAGCACTAACACCATTCAAGACTGTGGGAAACAGGGATTATATCAAAGTGCCAGACAACCAAAGCCCCCACATAACAAAGAGTGAGAGTTGGAGAGACATTGTGTGTGTGTGTGTATGAGAGAGGGGTTATTAATTGGTAGGAGTGTAATGGGTGTTCAGTGTCTGGGAGCTCAATACTCATTTACTCCCAATTAATCAGAACAGGACCTGAGAGACAGCTGGGCAAACTGACACATACACACTGGCTGAAAGATAAATGCATAGACATACACAGCTACCTGGCCCTGAAGAGACTCGTGGGCCAGTCCACACACACTGGCGAGCTTTCGGGCTCCCTTCAGTCAGTGAGAGCATTAGGACCTGATTAAGACGTGTGGAGTTAATGGAAATCAATTCCACCCAAAAGGAGAGAGTGTGTGTGTAAACAGAATTCAGACAGCATGTGCATTCCAGTCGATAAGATCAAGTAAACTTGGACTCTCTTTCCTGCACTTTTGTACTCACTGTCTTATAACTCTCTGTTTCTGTTTTATTTCCATTTTTTCTCTATTCTCTCACTCTTTTCTCTATCTCCCTCTTATCTTTGAATTATATTCACTTTATCTTGCTTTTTGGTTCAGACTGAGAGGTGGGAATTGTGGCATCTTGGGGCAACCTTTTCAAATGTCTTCCTAATAGGGTATTCACCTTAAAATAAAATTCTGTCATCATTTACTCACCCTTATGTTGTCATAAACCTGTATAGCTTTCTTCGGAACACAAAAGATTATCCTTTCAGTGGAAGGACCAAAATAAAATTCATACAGGTTTGGAATGACATGAGAGGAGAGTGAATGTTGTTTTTTAAAGTGAACTGTCCCTTTAACACTACTGTATTGGGAATTAAAAGGTTTAGGAACACATTACAGATAATTTTGTTAAATTTGTTGGGATATTGTTGGCTGGACTGGAAGCTGAAGCAGTAGCTTGTCCTTGAATTTTTACTGAACCAGAAGAATGAATATGATACAATGGGAATACACAATTTTGGTGATGTCATGTTTTATGTACATAAATAAGCCTTGGAGAAGGTGTGTTGACACTTTCTTCCACTAGCATCATACAGAGAAAATATTATAATCATTAACATCTTGGTGACATCTGCTCTCTCTGGCATCAGCTGGCTTTCACGAGTCCCTATTCTGGACTCCTAGCAAAGTTGCAATCTATTATTTTTGGCTTCTTCTAGAAACCAATTTCATTTGGGGCCTTAGGCCGTATTCTTTTTTTTCAAAGAAAGTGGTAGAGAAGTTATTGGTGTGTCTAGCAAATAAGGGGTAACATCGCATCTCATTCACGTAGAAGTATTATTAAAATATTCTTATTATTCTTGTAGGTTCTGAGGTCACCCCAGGACTTGCTTCAGATGGCACACACATGGTTGAGTGCACACAAACTTCGCAAGGCCAGGCTTGGTGCTGTGGGTTAGGTCTTTGGTTCAAGAAGTCATGTTTACAAGATCCCGGGATGATTCAATGAGTGATTCTGAGGAAAAACCGGCAGTTTCATTAGATTTGCTAGAGCAAGGTTCATTGAAAATGTTGGTTCGTGGCAAAAATCTTGGAAAGATATTCTGAGTTACTTGGTTGCAAGTAAATGAGAAATCCCTGAGGACACCTGTATAATCTTTGTTCCTCAAGTGCAGTGTCCTCCAAAAGTTTGTTTAACCCTCTAGGCAAAGTGGGGTTTTGAAGCATAAATCAGCATAAATCCTCATTGCTTTGCATTGCTTGTGATAAGAAACAAGTCAAACTACAAATACCTGAATTCATATATTGATATGCATATAATGATACGCACTTACTGACCACTTTATTAGTTAAACCTTGCTAGTACCAGGTTGGACTCCTTTTGCCTTCAGAACTGCCTTAATTCTTCATGGTGTAGTTTCAACAAAGTGCTGGAAACAGTGCTGAGAGATTTTGTTCAATATTGACATGATAGCAAACCTGTATGACCTAACTGAGCGCCTTTAGGATGTGGTGGAATGGGAAATTCACATCATGGATGTTGTGAATCTCCCATTCCAACACATTCTAAAGAGGCTCTATTGGATTGTTGACTGTATAATGAACTGATTTTCATGTCCAAGAAACCAGTCTGAGATGATTTGAGCTTTATGACACTGTGCGTTATCCTGCTGAAAGTAACCATCACAAGATGGGTACACTGTGAGGGATGGACATGGGCAATGTCAACAATACTGAGTTAGGCTGTGGCATTTAAACAATGCTCAATTTATACTAAGGGGCCCAAAGTGTCTAAATATACCCCACGTCATGACACCACCACCAACCTCTTGATTCATTGATACAAGGTAGCATTGATCCATTCTTTCATGTTGTTTACGCCAAATTATGTTTGTACCATCCAAATGTCGCAGCATAAATTAAGACTCCTCAGACCAGGTAACCTTTTTTCAGTCTTCTATTGTCCAATTTTAGTGAGCCTGTATGAATTGTAACTGACATTAGTGGCACCCAGTGTGGTCTTCTGTTGCTGTAGCTCATCTGCTTCAAGATTTGACGTGTTGTCCATTCAGAGATGCTCTTTTTCATACCTCGGTTGTAACGAGTGGTGATTAGAATTACTGTTACCTTTCTATCATCCCGAACCAGTCTGACCATTCTCCTCTGGCATCAACAAGGCATTTTAACCCACAGAATCTCAGACTGCCGCTCACATGATATTTTCTCTTTTTCAGACCATTCTCTGTAAACCCTAGAGATGGTTGTGCGTGAAAATTCCACTAGATCAGCAGTTTCTGAAATGCTCAGTTGAATATTTTATTAAACTGTCTAAACTGTGTTCTTCTAAAAGGTCTTTTGCTACCCCTATTGGCAATCAACCAACAAAGTTTGAAAAAGAGACCTGGGCCAGTTTTATTCCTGTAAGTAGGCAACACAGCTACCAAATAAGCATCTTACTGTGATGCAGATATATTTCCATTATTATGTAATCCAGAAGAAAATGATCGTTGGACCTCAGTGCTAAATGCAAGTTACTTTAATAGGATGATGCTTTTTAAAAGTTTATTCTGATATTGTCCAAAGCCCTATTGGGAGCACTATATATCTGATTTTAGATTTACCCAAGCCCAGAAGTTACATGAAAAGCAAAAAACTGTGGCTGGGTGCTTTACAGTCTTTTCTTGTCTAAGTGGACAGTTCTTGGCCAGAATAAGCTGCAAAATGGACTGAACTTTTGTATGCTGATTGTTGAAAGTCTGACTACATCAGTATTTACTCAAACAAATGCATTAAGTATTTTAGGTAGTGCTAAGTAGATGTTTGTGGAACTAGAGTAGTTTACAAGCAAGCAGCCAATAAAACTCTGGAATTGTTGCCAGCAGTTGAGAGTTAGAAGAGTTATGAACCTTCTAAAACAACAAATGACATCGCAGGATTACTGCGGTGAGACATGGGTATTGTATAAATCACCATTAACAAAAAGGTCATGTGAGTTACAATAGAGGATTTTGCATGCTGCAGTTGCTTTTAATGCATTTGTTTCACTCATTAATCTCAATGTACACAATGCAAGAGAAAAAGCATGGCCACAGGTGGTGTTGTTGTTTAAAGGGCTGGTTTAAAGCCAGAACTCTGGCTGGTTTCTTCAAAGCCATGATAGTGAGAGCTTGTTATGCCAAAGGTGTTGTTTTCACAGAAATGGAAAATGGAAAGGAAATTCGTGATTTCTCATGTGTTAGAGTAAAGCTGTATCAAGAGCTACAGTGTTTTGTTCGAAACGAATCATCATATTTGTTGGTTGTATTGGGTTATATTTTCTGTAATAATGATAAAATAATATATTTAACATGAGCAGCAATACTGTACATGTGAAACAAATTAACAAATTACCTGATTTACCAGAGTGAATTAGATTTTAGTTAGTTATTCCAACTACACTGCTTATCACTTTCTCCTTCACTGTAAAAAATAAATAGTTGAGAAAACGTAAAAAAAAAAAAAAAAAAATAGGCAACTTGATGCAGTAAGACATTTGAGTTATCTTAATAATAGTTTTTTAGTTCTGCTCAGTAAAGATACGTTGTTGACCCAATGTAAATGTGTTTGTCATGCAATGGTGATTCTTGTCAAGAAAAAAAAAATTGTCACAGCAACGGAAACAACAATTAATATTGTTTTTCTGTTTACAGAAAAAAAAAGAAAGTTTAAAAAGTCACAACATTATCAAATTTATGTTTGATTACAAACGGCAAACATTAATGGATAAATTAGTTTAATAGACAACATTGTCTTTGTTTGTAAAATAACTTACAAGACAGAAATCCAGGAAATGGACACAAATGGTTGAGCATACTCTCAGCCTCAAAACTAGACGCACAAACCTCAAGAACAGTGACAATCAACAAATGTTAAAAAGATGAGCTCTTTACATCACAGTACAACAAATAACTAACAATAATGATACAACAACAACAAAAAAGTTTAAATGAAGTCAGCAAACAGCAAAACAATAATCAACAGTAACTGCATAATTTATTCATGCTGCAATGCATGCTGGGAACTCACAAAGCCTTAACATTTCAACAATATGAAATTCTTTGTTCAGACAACTGTGTTTGACTAGTTGGGACAACATTTGAGTAATTTTGTTGGTCTGACAAGGATTTTTATGTAGTTTCAAGAGAATAGCATTTTTTAGTATTTGAGACTCAAAATGTTTCGTAAACTGGAAAATGAGCAGTTGCATTTTTTACAGTGTATAGTGGGTGTTTGTGTGAGGAAATGACATAGATTTTTTTTTTTTTTTGACAAAAACCGGAAGTTTCTTAATAGCTGCATTCTCCTGTTGGTGAGAAAAGCAATCTGAAAACAGTCCGAGGTTCAGCTTCGATCCATAAACAGTCTGAGAATCAAAATTCTCTCCTGTAAGATTTGCACTACACCAGTCAATCAATCTTAAGAAGTCCCAGTAATGAAGCGTTATTGTCACAATAGGCACTGGATTCAATAACGTCCACAGAGATCTGACGCTAGCACGCTAACTGCCGTCGATAGCTTAATTACACGCATTAGCTCTTTCTCTCACACCCACCGAAGAGTGCATTAGCCCCTTTTTATTCTTGCCAAGAAAGTGATTCATCAATAAACTCTCGCACAGACTTGGACGCGCTCACCGTAGCTGAAGATAGACCCTGGAGTGAGGACAGGAACAGAATACACTGTTGTTAAATTTCCTGTATAAGTGGGCACTTCCTGCGGATTTGGCCATGGGCTTTTTTTCATCCTTAAAGAAAGAACAAAAACGTCTTCCTAGAAAACTGCTGTTGTAATATTTCTCTAACTTTGCCAGTAGCAGCCCTATTTTAGAGGAAAAACACCAAGGAGAGATTTGGTGAAAAAAGTTATTCCTAGATCAACAATAACATTTATTCATGTTAGGAACACAGGTTTACACTTAAACCTCAACTCTCCAATGAAATTGTTCCATCAAACTATCACGATCAGATCAGTGTCATTTACAGATTCAAGATCTTCTTTAGAAATGCAATATGCCTTAATCATTTAGGTTATACAGTATCTACTGTATGCCACATTTACAATTAAAAAATGAACATTTTGGTGTATTCAGATTTGCTACTTTTTGTACTCTTCCAAAGCTACTACTATTTGCATTGTAAAAAAAATAAATAAATAAAGAAAAGAAAAGAACAAAAAATTACAGAAACACCACTTTGCAGTGGTACCTAAACATGGATTATGACAATGCCTAAATTAAACTGTCAGTGATGATTTGCCAAGTGCTTGTTGTTGTTGTCGTCACTGTAGACTAAGCTTAAACTGCATCCTGGGAAACAGCTCTTCTCACAAGCAGAAGTGAGTAGAAATGTCTTCTGTTACTGCCTTCGCATGCTCCTTATTGATCCAGCTAATTGAATTGAACTGCAGGTTGTCATGGGACAGCAGTTCTCTCTGTTAATTGGTCCTTGCCTTCCAGGCCATCATCTATGGCCATTAAACAAGCAGCACAGAACTGAGAGTTGTTTTTAACAAGACATTGGTACATTTAAATGCTTTGCATCAAGAAAGAGGTTTTGCATTAATATTGTACATTTACAATATTAAAGCAAATGTATAAGCTTTTAAACTTGAAATATAAGTTTCAAAACCATGGTACTGACTTTTAATAATGCGAATGGTTTCTGTTTCTTTGTCATTCTCCCCTCAAATATCTGTTCTGGGAATATGCACTGTAAGTTTGGTGAGTGGGTACAAAATACGAAAAGGCAGATTGCTTTATGGCAGCAACAAATGAACAAATGCACATGTACAGCTATACTGTAATTTAATACAAATAATCTGCATCTATGGTTCCATGAAGAACCTTAAACATTCATGGAACTTTTCCATTGAACAACACATTATTTATGGTTAAAATGGTAAAAAAAAAAAAACAAATGTTTTGAATTTTGTTTTCTAATAGTGAGTACTTACATCTTTATTGTACTTAAGTGACAATGTGCCTATAAAATTGAGCACTGAAACGCATAAATATTTACCATGAGCAGCATCAGCCCAACAATATGCAAAATTATATTGACATAGACTGAATGGGAAATTTGAATTTTAAATGCACAACAGCAGCGGAACATCCACAGCAGAAGTGTTATTTGTCATCATAACACATAAAACAAACACTTGGTTAAATATTGCATTAGTGGTTGCCATATTTTCAAGTGACATGCAAAATATTGTAGAAATTGATTGGATGCCTTTGTTGACAGCAAAAAAATGTGGGAATTGTTTCTTCTTCTCCCTTTTAAAGGTGATTAAGCATATTCATGTCATTTTTCATGACTGTACTATTAGTTGCATTCTAGCTTTTAGTTGTAGTCACCCCTGCCATCCGAAACTGTTTTTAGAACACTTGGGTTTGGACCAAGCAATTGAACCAAGTGTCAAAACTGCCTAAAGCTTGAAATGTTTCGTTGAGCAGCATTTCTTTTTTCTCACAGCTTCATTCTACACCACAAGTGAGCACTACGGCAACACTAGAAATACTCCCACTATTTAATGTTACACCTTAACAGTGTCAGTGAGAGGAGCATCTGTAAAGATGTTTGAACGGTTAAGAGCTTTTCGTCACTCATGTGAGTTTACTGAGACTGCAGCTTTTTTGCCACAAAGTATGATTAAAGACTCCAGGCAGAGTATTCCTGACTAACGTTCAGACACCCATGTTAAGACACAGGGATTCTATTAAACAGACTACTGATGCACAGCCTCTGCTGACTTCACTTCTTTACACATGGGGATACACACATACACACACATAGTGAGCTTCACTGGCATGACAAATAGTGGTACATATGTATTGCCAAAGCATTACCGGATCAGAGTCCCAGCTTTAAAATGTAAGCCATGGGATTGTCAGGCTGGGCTGGAAGGGTTGCCATTGGATGTGATTAGGTTATTGCAGTTTAGCACAAGGTTGATTAATTGTAAAACCTATCATTTGCAGGGAAAATGTAGATGTAACAGAAATTGGTATATATATTGGAATATTGGTATAAACAGAAAATATTTTTCAATATTGAAAAAAAACAAAAACGTAAGTAATTCAGTACAAATGTAGGCATGCATGGATAAATGTTTCATATATGAACTTCTCCCAGGTTTATAGTCTCATAATAAGTTTATATCAGTTAAATACAAGTATATTGCATTGTAAATAACTTTACTTTTGGCCAAAAAATGTAACAGCAATGATATAGCAGACTTTTTTTTTTTAAGGTTTTCCTACACTAGTTCCATAATGCATCACCCAAGGATGCTGTGTTTTCCAATTTCTACAGAATGAATAGATTAATTAATGATGGAATATGTGAATAATTCATCAAAAAGATAAACAAATAAACACTAATAAAAATGTGAAAAGCTGCAGGCTGGATTTAAATTAAGAGGAGGTGGTTAGTTTACGTGGGTTAGGCTTCGAGAAGTTTGTTTGTGCATTTGTGTGCAAATGAGCAAGTGTGACCTTAAAGGTGAAGTATGTAATTTTGACGTGTGAAAGTTTTATGTTTGCAGAAACAAATGACAACATTAGTAGGCTAAATCTGTGGTGCTATAAACACATTGGTCTGTTTGTCTAGCCTGACAAACACAATCTAATGAGAAAATTTAACAAATTTACAAGGTGGCAATTTTGTATCAATTTGTCCAATGTGAATCATGTGAAAACATTTGATTTTGAATAAAAGCAAGCATGAAGGTTCATACATTCAAAATTATGCAAAAAAAAAAACTGCTGCTGGGGTGTAAAAATCCATAAATCGGTGCTCTTTGGATGCGGGATTCTTTTGTAACATCAAAATACTCATAAATCCAAGGCACTTGAGTAAAAAAAAGCCTTTATTCACATGGCTTTAAAATCTAAAAACACATTTGTGACCCTGGACCACAAAACCAGTCTTAAGTCGCTGGGCTATATTTGTAGCAATAGCCAAAAATACATTGTATGGGTCAAAATTAGCGATTTTTCTTTTATGCCAAAAATCATTAGCATATTAAGTAAAGATCATGTTCCATGAAGATATTTTGTAAATTTATTAACATAAATGTATCAAAACTTAATTTTTGATTAGTAATATGCATCGCTAAGAACTTCATTTGGACAACTTTAAAGGCAATTTTCTCAATATTTAGATTTTTTCGCACCCTCAGATTCCAGATTTTCAAATAGTTGTATCTCGGCCAAATATCTTGAAAAATTGACACTTAAGACTGGTTTTGTCGTCCAGGGTCACATCTGTGCCTTAAGCATGAAAGTTCATTACCATCACTGGGGTGTAAGATACAAATGAGACTGTACAAATATATATGAAATAGCCACCAATTTGCCAAAACACACACACACACACACACACACACACACACACACACACACACACACACACACACATTGAGACATTTATTTATTCAGGCAAATTATCCAATATTGCATATCTGTGAGTGGCAAAAGTATGTGAATCTCTTGGATTAGCAGTTAATTTAAAGGTGAAATTAGAGTCCATCTATGCAGAGGTGTTTTCAGTCAGTGCAATGACTATCACATTATGATTATTCAAAGAACAGGGATCTATCAAAGTCTGATCATGTTTGTGGAAATTAATCATGTCAAGAACAAAGGAGATTACTGAGGACCTCGGAAAAAGAGTTGATGTTGCTCATCGGGCTAGAAAAGGTTACAAAACCATCTCTAAAGAGTTTGGATTCCACAAATCCACAGTCAGACAGATTGTGTACAAATGGAGGAAATTCAAGACCACTGTTTCGCTGCATCTTGGCCAGGACAGCCTGCCATCATTGATGGAACAATGAATTCTAAAGGAAAACGTCAGGACATCTGTTTAAGAACATAGTCTCAAGAGAACGTGGGTCATGCAGCAAGACAACAACCCCAGGCACACAAATCATTCTACCAAAGAATGGTTAAAGAAGAACAAAGCTAATGTTTTGGAATGGCTGAGTCAAAGTCCAGACCTTAAAACAAAAAATAGAAAATTCTACAGGGATCACAAACTTTCAAGCAGCACTGATATATATATATATATATATATATATATATATATATATCTGTGTGTGTGTGCGTTTAAAAAATTTATTCCATAGAGTTACTGCCCATGAAGTATAAGTCATATAAGTCATCCAGATAAACACAGTGCCATGGTTATCAGTTACTCTTCTGTAGTTTAGAGACTGTGTGTGTTTTGCTCGTCCACATTCTCTAGTGGAAAGCATGTGGTTTATTTTCAGACTTGCTGTATATTTCATGATGTACTTTATTATTGGTCTATAGTGCGTGTGTGTGGGTTATTTTCATCAGGAAGCTCCTTGTCTCATGAGATTGTTTTGTTTCATATGCTGTATCAGTGTCAGGGAAGACTCTTTGAAATTGTTTTCCAAGTTACAAGCTAGTCATGATTTAAAGTAGTTAAACTACTGTTTGGCTGCTCTGAAAATGCTCTTCTAACAAAATTTTGATTCATCCCACTTGAACTGATTCCTTTTATCAAACAGACAATACATACAATTGATTAGAAACACCTCATTTTATTATATAAAAACAGTAAAATGTAACTTTTTTTTGCTACGAAAAGACATACAAAGATATAATAATGCACAAGGAATTAAATAATTTAATGAATCAAACTGGTGATTAATTTTTTAAAGGGTTTATTTCTGCACAAGGAATTAGCATGATTCTGTTAATATAAATGATGCATAGTTTTTTGAAGATATTTCTTTACTTCTGTGCAAGGAATCAAATGATTCAATGAGTCAACGTAGTACATCCCTTTTTGAATGGGTTTATTTACATGAACAATCTGAATAAATGATTAATTAGGCTGAATCTGACATGTAGTTTTTTTTTTGTGCCAGTGTTTATGGATTTAGCAGCTGCTTTTTTTCCCCAAAAATAAACTTCCACTGCATTCACGATGCACATCTTTTCTCCCAGTTCATGTGTTGCCTGGGAATCGAACCCATGACCTTTGAGCTATAGTAATGTGGTGCTACCACCACAATTGTTGGAATATGTAGTTTGTTACTAAAAACACATGGACTCAAACAAGTAGAGCATGGAGCTAGCAACGCCCTACATTATGAGTTCAATTCGCAGAAAATGTGTGAATCGATAAAACGTATATCTTGATTCCAATGAAAGTTGCTTTAAATAAAAGACAGACAAATGCATACTGTAATACTGCACTGAATTCTGTTCACCAGTTAATTTGTTTCCATATAAGTTGACTGTAAGCCCATCTAATACTCAATATTTTCTGTTAATCACATGTACACAAACATCCTCAAGTCCGATTACACAAACACGCACATTTAGTCTTAGGCTACATAATTATCCTCTGCACTGTGTTTATTTTCTATGAGCCAATTTCTACTGTTATTAAAAGGTCTGTTGCACCTGCAAACACTGCAGGCTCTTACTCACCACTCTCTGATCAATTAAGCTGGATGTCATTTGCAGGGATAAGCATTTATAATATTCTCCTGGCTAACTGATGGGTGTAGGCTACTAAAATTTAACACAGCTGCACATAAGGGGTTTTATTTTTCATTCTTCCTCCTCCTATGTGATCACCATCTGCGCAGTCAATTGCATTTAAGCTGCTGTTGTGTTGTGTCTAGAACACAAGCTTTAGAAGTGAAAAAAGAGCCACATCCCAATTTTATGGCTGCGTTTATTTGATCAAATATATAGTAAAATCACTAATATTGTGTAATATTATTACAATCTAAAATGACTGTTTTCTATGGAAGCTCATTCTGCCATGGAATAAAAAAAAAAAAAAAAAAAAAAAAGAAGGTCATTGTGTCTTTTTTCTCACAGTTCTGACATTTTTTCCCCTGAATTTTTTCTCATCTTGCAATTCTCACAATTTTATTTCCTCCCTGAAATAAAAATGAATAAATACATAAAAAAAAATTAGTGATTAAAAATCTATTAAAAATTGTATCGCGTTAATCACAGCCATGGACTGTGATTAATCATGATTAATCACAAATTTAAAGTACTAGGATTTACCTGTAAACGTGTTGAAATAAAGAAATGCATGACAAACTACTTTAAGGAAACAGAACCTTTCACACTTCCACCAGGTATAAGACACAATCCTTATTATTCTTTTATCATTAGGGGTTCAAGCACGCAGTGCTGAAGCCCTATTGTAATTGTAAGGATTTTATTTATCATTTTTCTGCCGTAAAACTTATCGTGCAGACCAAACCATAAGGCCTAGAGACTTGAAACTTGGTCAAAAGATAGATCTCAATTTGGGTAGAACCTATCAAAGTCTCAGCCCAATCGGCCAATAGGGGTGCTACAGCGATAAAAAAAATGCAAAAGTGCTCATAACTCCTAAACCGCTTGCCGTAGAGTCTATTTTTGGAATCCTTGGGTCATGGCGGACAAAAGCCTGTTAAATTAGATTCACCCTGCGAGGTCCGGTTTTTCCGCAAAATTGAGCTATGTCCAAAACCTACTTTTGCGAACTATTCCTAGGTTTTTTGCCCAATCGGAACCAAACCACCGCAGAAATGTTCTCTGGACAGTGAATATCAATAATTATATAAAAAAGTTGAAAAAAAAAGTTTGAAAGTGGAGGGCAAATTTTACGAAAAAGGCTATAACTCGTGAACGAAATTAGATATCTTCACCAAACTTGGTACAAATGTGTATGAGCTCAATCTTTGGTCAAAAAAAAAAAATGTGCAGCTCTACCACTTGGTGGCGCTATAAGATTGAAAAAAACATAAAAACAGCTATAACTATGCAAGTGTTAGTCCGATCGACTTGAAAATTGGTATGCAGTGTCTTTGTCCTTATGTGCCATAAGGGTCTATGAGGACATTGGCGTATCTAAAAAAACATGGCCACCATCGGCCAATGAAATTTGAGCACCTATTTGACAAGGTTAACGAATGCCGATTTGAACTAAACTGGCGTTAACAACATTTTTTGGCTCTGTAATCATTTGAGATTATTTAAAAAAAACTACTTTTGTCAACTAGCCCTCAGTTTTTAACTCGAAATCAATAAAATCAGTGCACAAAATGTTGAACACAATATATTGAACATTTGCATTTGGACAACTATAAACCGGTCATTTTATAATATGTTCTTTTCATAGTGTACCCAAAGGCCTATTAATACTAAAATAAAGCCCACAAATTCTCAAAACTGTCTAAAATGATGCATACTTTCATTCTAAACAAGCATGCAAAATTTAAGACAGATTGGGAAAAAAATAACACTATAATAGTTATAAAGCTTAAAAACACAGGGTTGTGTGAGAAATTGCAATTTATAACCTAATGGTGTTATTAAACTTTAAAACAGTACTATTCATATGTTTACTTAAGGATTCATGTTTAAACATTATAAAATCACTGTTATAACATTTTAAGTCAAAGTTTACCATTTTGTTCATACATATCAGTTTTTACAATTTTGCCACATTATGATTACGGTGAAACCTGAAAATGACATCTAAACTCTTAAAAAGAGAAGACTTGCAATAAGTTGTGTCACCTATCACTTATTTCAAATATCTATATCTGCAACAAAATGTGTGTGCATGTATGTCTGTGTATGTGTGTGTGTGTGTGTGTGTGTAAATATGCTTATAGAGTATTAAGTTTAAGTGCTAGTTTAATCATTTAATTTCAGTGTGTGTATGTGTGTTTGTGAGCCTATGTGTTACAGCCATACATCCAGGTTGGCCAAGACCATCCCCGGTAATCGCTGCTTGCAGCTATATTTATTCTTTTGTTTTTATTCAGCCGTTATCAGCCTTTATACTGGCAATAAAGCGTTTACCAAGCCACATCACTTCAATCCCAGTATACATTTACCCAACTATTATCAAAAGTATTTCTAAATAAATACAACAAAACATTTCCTTGCGACCTTACGTGAAGTATTATGACAAAATGCATTATGAAGAAGAACTGGACCTGTTCTGCAGGTGCATTAGAGCTAATATTAGCATCATGTTTCATAAGACAATTTATGAGATTAATCTCAAGAAAATCACATACAAACCATATCCTATCGTAATCGTGTGTTTATTATTTTATATAATATATAGTGGCTGTTGTCATGTTTATTTCTGCTGTGTAAAAGCCTTAACATGTATGCTCTGCTGAAACTCAAGTTGTTTGTGATGTTACAACCACCTCTCCGTTCTTAAGTTTCCAGGGATACATTCCAAGTATAATACACATTAGTAAAATTATATATTTTAATTTTGATTTGTCTATATACACTTTGGGTGGTTGCGGTACATTATAAAAGTAGCCCAAAAAACCGCAACCCACGGCTCTAAGTATATATCGCTAAGCCCGGAGACCTCCAAGTGGGAGCAACTTACCTCCAAGTGGGAGGGACTTATGCCGCTAGTAGGTTGGGACAGCTCCAAGTGGGAGGGTAGGTTTAGGGTTGGGTTTGGTGTAGGGCATATTAACAAGGCCCAACCCATTTGGAGCTGGCTCAGACCTATCTCGGCTATGTAATTTTTCCCGCGACTGTATTTTCAAAACAGCCCACTTGTGCTGCTACCTGGCAACACTGGTTCACTGTACCCTCATCACACAATGATAGATAACCTTCCGCGCTGCGATGACGGCAAGAAGTTGGGGTCAAACCTTATCAAACGATTAATTTGCGTTAAAAATATATTCAAAATATATTAACGCGTTATATATTTTTTTAGATTAATCGCATGTGTTAACACGTTAATGTTGACACCCATAAAAAAAATGTAAATGTGACTCTGTGTCATTATTACTTTTTCTCTCGCAATTTAATGTCCTCTTGCTGAATAAAAGTATTAATTTCTTTAAATAGATAAATCGAATGAATTATAGCATAAGGTTTACAAAGATAAAATGGTCCCTCACAATGAGTGGAAATTTCACATTTGAGGCTACTAAAATATAAACTGCAATCAAATAAACTGCAGTCCTATAAAATCTAAAAATTTGACATGTTTTTAAAATATTAAGTTTTATCTGAAACCATTATTAAATAGTTTAGGAGTAGGCAAACATTTAGGTTGATATTCATTGAAAAACTCGACAAGCAAAATGAATCACATCAGCAGATCCTTCTTTAGAGTCATTTCTTAAACTAATTGGTTGACCTGTTTTACCAAACCAGAATAAAAAAATAAAATAAAAATGTTAATGTGATTTGGTTCTTCAGTTCTTCTTTTTCAACCTCCAGCTCCTCTAAGAATCAGACAAGTTAAATAATAACCAGATTTATTTATTTAAATTTGAGAAATTCAGAAACGCAAACCATAGTTTTGCACATCTGTTGTTTTTAAGTTTGTATTCTCCACACATCATAGCAAGCACATTCTGTTACGGGGCTGACGAGACGTGAGACGTGCGGATCCATCTGCAGACTTTTATTAACAAGAGACGTGGTCATAACAGGCAGGGTCAAACAGTGGCAAACGGGTATAACATGGGCGAGACAGAGTAAACAGAGACAAGCGTGGGTTGACGATCGGCGAACAGTATCCAGAGGGGCGAGACAGGAGAGGTAATCCAAAACGTCAGCGATAGTCCAGGCAGGGGAAAACACAATCCGACAAAGGCAAGGCAAGACTAGGAAAACTAATGGTGCTCTGTAGGGCAGCGATAATGCATACAATACTTTGCAACGAGGGAGAGAAAGTCCATGGCTTAAATAGAGTGTGTGATTGGTTACAGCTGTGTGCGTGTGATCAGGTGAGCATGTGATTAGTGAGATGGCTGATGGGAAACGCAGTCAATTGAGATGTGTGGTGTGAAAGTCAATATGATGAGCGAGTGACCTCTGGTGGTGAATGAACAGGAGTGCACAGACTGGATTCGTGACAGCCCCCACCCCCAAAGAGTGGCTTCCAGACGCTCCACAGTGTCTACAATCCAGGAGGGAGGTGGAGCGGAGGCGGAATAGGGGGAGGGATGGAGGGCCAGGTCCATGTGGAAGCGGAGTGGTCTGGGGTCGAGGTAGAGCCGGCACAGCAGGAAACCTGGGCGGAGCAGACGAGACCGGAGCCCACCAGGGCGGAGCCGATGGGGCAAACGGGACCAAGCAGACGGGACTGGAGCCCACCAGGGCGGAGCAGACGGGACTGGAGCCCACCAGGGCGGTGCAGAAGACCACCAGAGCCAGACAGCAGACCACCACGGTGGAGCAGATAGAACAGGTGGAGCGGATCAGGAACCCACAGCAGAGCCTGGGACCTAGGGAGAACGGAGACACAAGGAGGAGACAAGAACATGCACAGACACAAGGACTGAGGTAGGGAACACAGGAAGTTCATAGTTAGTTTCCATAGCAGGGACAGGACAGAACGAGAGTTCATTGACGGCCTCCATAGCCATGACAGGACAGAACGAGAGTTCATTGACGGATACCACTGACACATCTGGAGGTTCTGCAGCATGTACCGCCACCTCTGGAGAAACTGCAGCGGGCACCATCACTTCAGGGAACACGACAGTGAGCGCCACTACCTCATGAGGTTCTGCAGCGTCAGCCGCCACCTCTAGAGACATCATAGTGGACGCCGCCACCTCTGGGAGTTCTGTGATGGTGTATGCAGCCCAAACACACCAAAATGCGATCCCCATCAGGGGAAGCGTTTCAGACAGGGGAATCAGTTCAGGAACAGGAGGGTTAGAGTGAGTGAGTTTGGGGATACCAGCTGCGCGTGCAGACACCAGCGGTGAATCCCTCACACTGGATATCAGACTGGGATAATGAAAGACTGACCTTGATGATCTGGGTGTGTCAGCGGAGACGTGACCCGACTCTGGACGGGCTGCTGTGACTCTGGACGGACAGCTGTGACTCTGGACGGACAGCTGTGACTCTGGACGGACAGCTGTGACGCGCTGCTGTGACTCTGGACGGACAGCTGTGACGCGCTGCTGTGACTCTGGACGGACAGCTGAGACGGGGCAAGATTCTGGGAGATCAGTTGAGACGTGACTCGGTTGATGACGACCAATTGTGACTTGATTTGACTCTTTGACATTAACTATGACTTGACTTAGTTCATGAAGATCAGCTTTGACTTGGCTTGATTTGTGACTATCAACGGTGACTTGACTTAGCTTGTGAAGATCAGCTTTGACTTGGCTTGATTTGTGACTATCAACGGTGACTTGACTTAGCTTGTGAAGATCAGCTTTGACTTGTCTTGACTCGTGAAGATCAACTGTGGCTTGATTTGGCTCTTTGACATTAACTGTGGCTTGATTTGGCTCATGACTGACAGCGATGACAAGACGGTGGGTTGTTGTGGCCGCCATTTTGCGAACGGGCTTCGTTGTCGCTGCCACTTTGTGTGTCTGCTCCAGTGTGGCTGCTATCCAACAAGAGAGTGCGGTGTCACGTTCCTCCACGACACCCACAGTGAAAGCTGAACCAACAGTCCACAGAACATAATCCAAAAACTTACTCAGTGACGAACGCGGAGCCTTATGAATTACTTTAGTCTTTAGAGGCTGATTAAGGCCATCTCAGAAAAAGTCAATCAACATATCGTCCGGCAATTCTGAGCCATTAGCCAAAGCCAAATATTCCGCAATGTAACCCTCGAGTGATTGTGTGCCCTGCTTGAGGGCTAGCAACAAGATCGCTGTGTCCATACCTGGCCATGATCCACTTGAACAGCCGCTGGATCCTTGTGTGGCCGAGTATTCTGTTACGGGGCTGACGAGACGTGAGACGTGCGGATCCATCTGCAGACTTTTATTAACAAGAGACGTGGTCATAACAGGCAGGGTCAAACAGTGGCAAACAGGTATAACATGGGCGAGACAAAGAGTAAACAGAGACAAGCGTGGGTCGACAATCGGCGAACAGTATCCAGAGGGGCGAGACAGGAGAGGTAATCCAAAACGTCAGCGATAGTCCAGGCAGGGGAAAACACAATCCGACAAAGGCAAGGCAAGGCAAGGCAAGGCAAGGCAAGGCAAACTAACGGGGCTCTGTAGGGCAGCGATAATGCATATAATACTCGGCAACAAGGGAGAGAAAGTCCATGGCTTAAATAGAGTGTGTGATTGGTTACAGCTGTGTGCGTGTGATCAGGTGAGTGTGATTAGTGAGATGGCTGATGGGAAACGCAGTCCATTGAGATGTGTGGTGTGAAAGTCAATATGATGAGCGAGTGACCTCTGGTGGTGAATGAACGGGAGTGCACAGACTGGATTCGTGACACATGCACATATATATACTTCAACATTCTCAAAAGCTGCATGTTTGTTTAATGCATTCTTCTACACTTCTAGCTGTTTACCCATCATGCACTTTTGCACGCCCACGAGCACACCCGTGAAAAAAGAGAAGGTTACTCACTGATGCACTCTGACGGTCATGCTGTCTCCATGGTGATTACAGAGGTCACCAGGTTAACCATCCCTGAGAGATTAATCCAGGAGGTCAAAGTCAGGATTAACCCCTGCGACTACACACAGAATGAAGATTACCTGTTCAATAACACCTCCTGCTCTTACTGTTTACTCTTGCTGTTAGCATTAAATACTTCCACTCATCAGCTTCAATGTCTTCATAAAACAGCATAAAACAAAGTTTAATGAAATTCTCTTCTGTACAGTTGACTTTATTTTTTCAGCGATAAAATATTTGTCTGGAGATTAATCTTATCTTGAATATAGGGTCAATGATGTGTAAGAGTGTCTACAATAAAAACTAAAATCTTCTAAATACTATATATATATACAGTATATATATATATATATATATATATAGGACATGAAACTGACCCTTTATGTAACCTGTGTGACCTAAAATACTTTTACAATTGTTTTTGTAAGGAAAATGTGTTAGACTGATTTTGTAATATGCTGTATGGCATATACTTGTAAAACAGGCCCAATAAGTAAGCTAAACATTAAAAACAAGTTGCATTTATTTGAATAAAAATAACACTTTCTTCCTGTCTCAAACAGTAAATCATGGCTCTAGTAATGCCAAGGTCATGCTTGATTCCAAGGGAATGCATGAATTGGAAAAAAGGTATAGTTTGAATGCACTGTAAGTCACTTTGTATAAAAGCACCTGTCAAATGCATAAATGTAAATCTAACACGAGCACAATTTTCATGTAAGATGACACTTTTTTTTGTGCAACTTAAGTGTCCAAATACATTTTAGTGCCACTTTACATGTATAGGAGGTTGCAAATACCTGGGCAGTTTGTTTTTCTACTCTTAAAGCAGCTGTTTTCTTCCATTACGTTGCTACTTTTTCATTCCTTGCTTCTTATACCCTTTCTAATCTGTGTTTCAGACTCACACACATACACAGCACAATGCAAAAATGTTGCAGCCATAAAACGGGTGCACAAAAAATATGTATTAAGTTAGTGGCACCAAATCAATCTGTTTAGTCACATACACAAGTTTACACTCATGTAACCACACATCAGTACACTTTCCCAGTGAGTTTTGCTGTCTGTGCATCTCAGCAAAGTGTTAAAAATGGTACCTGGCAAACAAGAATTAGGATTCTCAAGAGACGCAGGAAAATGAGTGAAGAAATGAAGAAAAGATGTGGCACAAATAAAACAAAAGATAGAGGAAAACCCAAGGACATGAAATGAAAAGCAAATAAACACGGTCTCCAGTTTGTGTTGACTGTGCCGTGTGTTTGTGACCGTGTGGATGTGCTTGCTAGTGTGTACAAGAATGTCAGTCACCGCTCTTTCAGGCTGATTAATGCACTCACACACACTGCAGGTAAATGATGGACTTGAACGCTCCACCTTGCCCCCCCAACCCTTATGAACACACGTTCGCACACACTCTCCAGCTAAATGATGGAATGAAATGCTCCACCTTGCACTGTCACACATCACAGAGCCCTGCAAATTACCTGACTCCCAAACTCAGAAAGACAGACGGAGGGAAAGCGAGACAAAGAAAAGGAAGCCGATGGGCTGGGTCACTGTGTTAAAAGCAAAATAATTCCTTCCGCTTAGTGAATGTAGTCAGATAATATGTCTGTCATTAAAATTAAGATAAGAGAAATGAGGCCATTTACATTGAGCACAAGGGATGATGTTGTCAAGTCTTTACAATATCCTTTGATTTTCCTACTATTGGTGTTTATGGATTAAAGCTTAAAAGTGTTAAAATACATTTCCTATTCCACTGGCTTATCTGTACTGATACTGTGTTATGTGTGAATGTTTGAAATGAACTCAGATCATTTCAGGTACATATAGTGTTATGGTGTGGTTTCTGACCCAGGTTCACTTTTGCATAGTTCCAGCTGAAGTTAAATAAACTATAGTTTGTTCTGGTATTCTTTTTCTTTCTAATATTTTGGAAAGAATGACAGGGCAACTAGAACATCTATCAGAGTTTATTATCAGGGTTCCAAAAACTGTGAAAGTAAAGTAGCCTGCACTATACAGAGTTCAATTTCAGTTTAGTTAATCTACATAAAAAAATAAAAAACAGAGATGACATTTAATGCTGTTTTTTTTTTTTTTAAATCACATTAAGGACTTTCAAATAAATTCGGTCACACTTTATATTAGGTGGCCTTAACTACTATGTACTTACATCAAAAAATAAGTACAATGTACTTATTGTGTTCATACTGTATTGCAAAACACTATTGCTACTACTGAGGGTAAGGTTAGGGACAGGTTTGGTGGTATGGGTCGGTTTAAGGGTAGGTTAAGGTGTAAGGGACGGGCCAACAGTGTAATTATAAATGTAATTACAGAAATTAATTACAGATGTAATTACATATAGGTATTTTTAAAAATATAAGTACAATATAAAAACATGCATGTACACAATAAGTGCATTTTACCAAATTATTAATTTAAATGTAAGTGCATAGTGGTTAAGGCCACCTAATATGAAGTGGGACCATAAATTCTGTTCTTTTGAATGTTCTTTTCATAAAAAAAAAATACTATAAATGAATGAACGAATTAATGAATGAATCACAAATTCCACAAAAACAAGCAAATTTTTTCTCCAATTTTTAAAGAAAAAAATGTTTCTTGAGCACCAATCAGCATAGTAGAATGATTTCCAAAGACTGGAGTAATGACTTCTGAAAATTCAGCTTTGTGAACATGCCTAGATCAGCTGATGTCCTGAAAGGTGGGTTAAATAATTTCAGACAGGGGGCATGGATGGAGGAAGGACTGTTGTTTTTGGAGAGGTTTTGGAAACCTGTTTGGAAATAATGATTATGCCACTGAAATCACAAAGTCAACTGTTAACAGTGAACTCAACCAATGCAAAAGTAAGAAATACAGAAAAAAATATGAATAGAGAGGTTTACCAAGCGGCAACACAAATATTTCAACTGAACTGTAGAACTGTGGGATATGCATACACAGATGGAGAATGCATTTCCTGTAATCTAGTCTAATTGCTATAAAAAGATACAGACTCTTCCCTGTTTGCTAATTATACTGTTGGGATTTCATACTGAAATGCTGACAACAGGTATAAAATGATTGTAATAGTATAATAAAGGAAAACAAAACAAACACAATTTTCTGGCATTTGACCTGTTTAGAACTAGCCCACTAATTCGAATGCAGTCAAGAAAGTAGCTTATCCTGATGGTGGGCATGTCTGACTGTATTTTAGTAGAATAATTTCAGGCCTATGTCATTTTTATTTATGTATGTATGTATGTACAGTTGTCAGTGTCATATGTTCCTTCAGAAATCAGATTTGCTTCAGATTTCAAGATACTTCAAATATTTCTTATTATTATTAATGTTGAGAATAGAAAGCTAAATAGAAGTGGATAGAAATGTCAGTAGCACTTTATTTTACAGTCCTGTTCCTCATGAACATACTATGTACTTATTATTGTAATTACAGTAACTAGGTAATAACTAGGTACTAACCCTGAACCTACCACTAAACCTACCCCTACCCCATGTAGTTACCTTATATTACCAGAACTTTCTTAGGTAGGTACACCGTAAGGATATGTACACGTTAAAGTATAGCGCAACCAAAATGTCTTCAAAGAAGCACTGGAATAGAGCTATTTTGCAACATCAATGTCTTTACTGTTGCTTTTGATCAATTTAATGCATCCTTGCTGAAAAAAGTATTAATTTATTTAAAAAAAAAATCTGACCCCCAACCTTTGAATGGTAGTGAAAGGTCATATTCTTGTCCTATCTGTCTTTATCTTACACACAATGTTGAAAGTATTATGCTAGCAGTCTTAAACCAGATAGTCATGCCATTTTATTCATTTTGCAGTAATTCAAAATTCCCCACAGACTCATCCAGATTTGAGCATCATACCAGGTGTTGGGCACACAGACAACACAGATGTCATTGTCATTTTGCCAAGCAGAACATCTTTTGTTGATCCTAGAACAACATTCTTATCAAACCAGCATAGTCCCAATTCTTAACCTGAACCTAACCATTAACTAAGCCAAAAATGATTGTTTGATAGGATCAGTGGGAGTAACTGTAATCCTAAAATTCAACTGATTATTAGGAATCTTGCTCCAGGCTAAAATTATTATACTGTAAATGTGTTTAAGAGTGTCTGTGCCATAACAGTTGATGTATCATCATCCACTCATATATTAATAAACAGATTTGCTATATATAAAGTTTTGCTAAACAAAAACTTCATAAATGCATTCAGGAGTCATCAACGCTTTCTTGATTACAAAACTGATTAAAATTCATTGTCATATATTCACGAATGACAAGTGTAGGAAGAGGAGTGCACTGCATAAATAAAGAACAGCTTTTAATTATCCATAAAGCAACCAAGATCTGATGGTAAAAAAATCTCTTGAGGCAGCCAATCAGAGCTGCGTTGTTTAAGATACTGCGTTTGATACGGTGCTCATAGTCTGGGTAGTACGTCTGCCATTAAAATGGCTCTTGTCTCGTGACAGTGATGGTGATAGAACTGCCACAAAAGCCATTTCATTTGAAAGAAAGCCAAACTATAATGGTGCAATCCTTGTGCTCTGATCTTTTACTCTGTACCTAACCTTTTCTATTATTTTTCTGTTTTAGCTTAACAAAAAAGTACTATATTGGATACGCATATCATGGTAGTAGTAGTACCATGCCACTGTTTGGAAGCATTTTTATTGTAGAGTGATCTGTACATACACTCTTAAAAGCAAAAGTTCTTGATTGGCATCCATGGTAAGAAGATATTATTGGCATTTATGGTTCCATGAAGAATATTTAACATCCATGCAACCTTTCTATTGCGCATAAGGTTCTTTATGTTAAACAAAAGAAAGAAAGAAAAAAAAAAGTTATTTTAAATACTGTTCACTGAAAGGTTCTTTGGGAAATCCAGAATGGTTGTACTATGGAATCGGTGCCAAAAAAAAATAAAAAAAATAAAATAAAATAAAAAACAACCTTTCAGAATCTTTATTTTTAAGAGTGCACCTTTCCATTGCACAAACGACTGTTTATAGTGGAAACTTTTTCAAAGGTTTTCCACAGGAAGCCAACATGGTTATTCTATGGTATCAATGCAGAAACCCCCTTTTGGAACATTTATTTTTTTTAAATGTAAACAACTATGTTGGCCCCTGAGGCGTTATAATGACGCAATACCGATGTTCCATGCTGACTCACTCTGTTTGTGGTTTTCTGTGGTAACAATAGTGAATTTTTAAATGCAGGTCATGTTTACCCCTTGTTTTGTAGCCGGTGGACTTGCGGAGTCATGAATTGCATGTCCACACACATATTTCAGAGAGTGAGCATGTGCGTATATGCATTAGACAGTGCGTGTGTATTTGTGTGTGTGTGATTTATTAGACACAGCACTGAGGGAGATGGACTGATTACATTTCACAGCACACTGCCTCCGCCCGTCCCATCGCCGTGAAAACACGGGGGCGGCAAATCAGCCGGCTGCGAGATCATGCTCCCATCTCCTCATCTCTCCTCCCTCATTCTGCCTCCTCTCCTATTCGTTCTTTTCCCCATCTCTACTCATTAACTTATTTTTCTCTCCCTCTGTTCCAATCTTTCTTCCTCAGTATCTTTCATCTCTCTGCCTCCTTCACCTGATCCCACCTTCTCTCCCAAACCCTCTCTGCTCGTTTCTGACATCTCTCTTTAATTCTTATACCCCAAAATGACCTATCATTCACGTGTCTGTCATTGTTTATGCCATTCCACACTTCCATGTCACTCTGATTGACGTATAAATGATGCATCTTTGGGTAAACTATCCCTTTATCAAAACAATATTAGTTAGTCTATTGGAGTATGATTTACAAGAAAATATATCATTTCTACTTCAAAATTTCATGTTTAATGAGTAATTATTTGGGAAATTTACTAACAATTTTTTTTTAGTTAAAACTGTTTAAAAGTAAATCCTACACCATTTATTTTTTCAGTGTACTTTGAATAGAGTGTAAAAGTGAGTTTATTTTGAGGTGTGTGGCTTGAAAACGTGAATATTTATGTCCACATGATCTAATTTTACCCATGTGAAGTTCCTCCACCTGCCACTGGGGTGTGCTGTGGGATCAGCATCCAGCTGTGTTATACAACAGGTGCAATCCACTTCTGCACTGATGGGAGGAGTTGCCCACACATGCAGAACAACAGTCATCTTTCCTTCTTTGTCACATTCACATATAAACACACCTGTTTGTGATCCCTGCCAGCGCCACCCAGCACAACCTTCTTTTAATCAATTACTCCCGCTAATAAGCTACTCCTTCTTGTTCTTAATGGTTAACATCTGGCACCTACAGTCTCGGTTACCTAACTATAGTTTGCAGTTGTAACAGCTGATGTAAAAAGTAAACGACTTTCTGTTCATTAAGTATAGGAATCCACTAAGAATGAATTATAAATACTGAGAGTGTTGTTTATTTGTTGTTTCAGCACTTGATTCACTAAAGTAATTAAGCAAACCAGGTAATGACTGATATATAGCCACAAATTTGTTGAACACAATTTGCGTAGTGTGATTTGTCATTTTGAGGGTCAATCCTAATGCTAGGATGTGGAGGATGCTGCACAATTTGGCACACTTTTCTGGAACTGTTTATCATCACTGCAATCCAGGCACCTGTATTGCCTCTTAAAAGTGCCAAAAGTGCATTTGACTACACATATCTTGTAATAATGCTCTTCTCCATTATTTGATGAATAGCTATTGCCAAGATCACTAGAATGTGGTTACAGAAATCTCTTTTAAATAATATTCAGTTTACTGCTTCATAGAAAAGTGTCGTTTTTGCGTTGAAGAGAATGACCATGACTTACACTGTACAATAATAATAATGATAACAATAATAAAATTAAGTGGTTTTATACATTTAGCGCTGCTAATGTTACCCCAGGAGGGCCAGGAGGAGCAGCATGGAGACTGTAAGGCTCTTGAAATGCTCCTGTCATTCCTGCCAGGTTGTTTCAAGATGCTCTGGTTGCATTCTAGGCATGCTTTGAAGACACAAAGAAGCAGGTGAAGTCTTTGAAAGATTGAAGAGTGCAATTTGGCAGACATCGTCAAATCCTCAACCACTTTAGACTCACCACCCAGCCCCTCAATATAAGAGCCTAGTGCTTCAGTGTTACAGTAGTTCCCAATTCACAGTTTCATTCTCGAGAGGAGTTATGACCACTTAGAAGGAGGAAATGTTGCCATGTTTCTGATTGGCACAAATGCAAAATGCAGTTACAGAAATGTTTTTTTCCTAATCACCTGATCACATTGAAACATCTCTAGCAGATGGTAAAAACACATCTCCATTTTATGATGTTAAGAACCCTCCAAAAATTAGGCACTTCTGAAACATCTACTATAATAGGGCAGCATGATTTGGGAAAAAAAAAATACTGTTTTTTTTTTTTTTTTCCTGCACAATTTGGCCAATGTTAATTTTTTATCGCTGTTTTAATTTCTTCATTTTCAAACATTAACCCAATCAAGCTGTGAGACACTGAAAACACTAGATCACAAGCTGCTCACGTGTAAAAGAACATAGTGTAGCACTTTACTCTGAAACACATGCATATACCTGTATTTATATAATTTAATCACAGTGTTTGCAGTTAAATAATCATACTAATCCCTATTGTGATTTTGGTTTTATTGTGATTGATCATGTAGCCTTATGCTTATTTAAATGTTACATGCAAATAATTTTATATAGTCAAATTGCACAACTACTTTTGAATAGTCATCAGCAGGGTCAAACCCGCTAAAGCTAACTTGCTAAACATCTCAAGGTTACGTATGTAACCCTAGTTCCTTGAGGGAACGAGACAATGCGTGCAAAAACGCTAGGGGAACGCCCTCAGCGTGGCCGGTTCTGAATACAAGTGTAATCTATCCAATGGATGGGCGAGACGTCATGGACGGGGTGACGTAATGACCAGCTGGTATAAAAGCACATGCCGTAAAACCGGCATCAGCTTCTAGGAATGAAGCAAGCGCGGGCAGGGATGCCGGAAGTGTGGCCTTGAGACGCAACGTCTTGTTCCCTCGAGGAACTAGGGTTACATACGTAACCTAGAGATGTTCCTCTTTAGGAACTCGAGCTGCGTTCGAAAACGGTAGAGGAACGAGATGCCCACACCGCCAGGCTTCCAAGTCCCTGCCCAGTGTGTATCCCTGCAGAGCACATCTAGAGCGAGAGGACGGAAGAGCCTGGAGTTGCCCGCATGTCAAGGCCATAAAATCTGACAAAGGCCAGGGGCATAGACCATCCCGCAGCGTTGCAGATGTCCTGTATTGGGACACCTGCGAAAAAGGCCTTAGAGTCCGCCACACTGCTAGTAGAATGAGCTCTAACTCCCACCGGCGAGGAGAGCTGAGAGGACTCATATGCAATGCTAATGGCATCCGCAATCCACCGACTGAGGGTTTGCTTTGTAGCAGGCAGACCCCTCTTAGGCGGACTGTAGCATACTAGCAATTGGTCCGCCCTTTTCCACATGGCAGCCCTGGCAGCCACATGCTCGCACTGGACACATACAGTACAGTTATGCTTTTGCTGGTCTGAGTCAGATAGTACCAGAGGGGACATTGCGACGTCTCCCCAGTCACAAAGAGGTCCGCCGGAGCCTGGCCAAACACTCTCCAAATCTCCAAATCCATTCCCCGGGCCTCTGCCCCTGCCTCGACAGGATGTCTGCTCCCACGTTGAGATGCCCAGGGATGTACACTGCTCTCAGCGAGAGGAGTTTGCCCAGGGACCACACAAGGATCTGGTGCGCCAGCCTGTACAGGGGACGCGACCGCAGACTTCCTTGGTGGTTGATGTAAGAGACCACCGCTGTGTTGTCAGTGTGCAACAACACATGGTGATCTGTTAGGTCTGGGAGAAAGTGTTTCAGAGCCTGAAACACAGCCAGCATCTCCAGCCAATTGATGTGCCACGTGAGATTGCGACCTTTTCACAGACTGCGGGCAGGGTGGCCACTCATGACCGCTCCCCAACCGGTGAGGGATGCGTCCGTCGCTAGCATTATGCTGTGACACGGAGCTCCCAGCACCGGGCCCTGAGACAAGAACCAAGGTTATCTCCACATGTCTAAGGCACGTAGGCACATGCCGCGTGACCTTGATCATGCAGAGAGGGTTTCCCCTCGGGGAGAACCCCTTGATCTTGAGCCACCGCTGTAGGGGTCTCATGTACAGCAGGCCAATAGGTATCATGTTGGAAGCAGCTGCCATCAGACCCAGCAGTCTCTGAAACTGCTTGACAGTGCGTGACTGGCCTTCTTTCACTCACCCGACTGCCGTGAGGATCGTCTCGATCCGAGCAGGCGACATACGTGCCTGCATTGTGGTCGAATCCCACACCACACCAAGATAAGTGGTCCTCTGTAATGGAGAAAGCACACTCTTCTTGATGTTCAGTCTTAACCCCAACACTTTCATGTTAGCAAGAACAACATCTCTATGCCGCCATCTGCTCTGTTTGAGCGAGAATCAACCAAAGGTCGATGTAATTGAGCATGCGGATGCCTTGTAGCCACAACAGAGCTAACACGGCATCCACACACTTCGTAAAAATGCGGGGTGAGAGTGCTAGGCCGAAGGGAAGAACCCGATACTGGTAAGCTTCGCCCCTGAAAGCAAACCTCAGGAACTTCTTGTGAGTGGGAAGGATGGAGACATGGAAGTATGCATCTTTCAGATCAATCGTGACAAACTAGTCCTCGGACCTGATCTGCGACACGACCTGATTGAGTGTGAGCATCTTGAATCTCAGTCTGCTGGCTGAGCAGTTCAACTGACGCAAATCTAAAATGGGACGCAAACCTCCATCCTTCTTTGGAACTATGAAGTACCGCCTGTAGAACCCGGACTCTCTCTCGTGAGGAGGGACCATCTCGATGGCCTCCTTCCTTAAGAGAGTATCTACTTCTCGTTCCATTACCAGAGCCTGCTCAGTACCCACAAGAGTGGGATTCACCCCGTTGAATCGAGGCGGAGGAGAATTGAACTGGATTCTGTAGCCTCTCTCTACAGTATGCAGGACCCACCGAGACACATTTGGCAGTAGTTTACACACTGCCAAATAGTCTACTAAGGGAACCAGTCTCTTGAGACTGGCCTCTGGTGTAATCAGAGCGGCTAGTGCCCTGGAACAGCGCACCGGCAAGAGGCGGCCGAACTAGCTGCTCTAGAGACCCCCGAAGGGGAGGCGAGTATCTCAGCTCCGCGATGTTTCCGGGCGGAAGAGACTGAGATGTGTGCTCGCTGGAGATCGCTGCGCCCTGGAACACCGAACATGGCAGGATTAGCAGCCCGATCTCCTGAGGGCACTGAAGAGGAACAGGCACCGTGCACTGCGGTGAACGCCGCTCTTCCCCAGAGTGGGCTACCCTCATAAGCCCTGGGCCATGGGCGTCAGGGCTTTTTAGCCGAGGACTTCTTAGCCTGAAGTACGAACTGCAGGTCCGTCTTCGAAGGCCCCGGCCCCGAGTGCTTGCCACCTCAGTCCCGACTCGGGGAAGCGCGAGTGGCGACGCTATGTTTTTGCGCTTCCCTGTACGAGGAGCTAGTACGCGGCTGGGGCTGCTCCCGTCAAGCAGCCACCTGAGCTGAAGAGCAGCGAGGCAGGAACCGCTGAAATGCCGCCGCTTGTTTACGGGCCTCCTGGAACCTGTCGACGACGGTATCGACGGCATCACCGAACAGGCCAGAAAGCGCAAGCGGGGCGTCCAGGAGGAAGATCCTGTCCTTCTCTCTGATGTCGGACAGGGTCAACCACAGATGCCTCTCAGCTGCAACCAGGGCCAATAGCACGGGTGGTCTCCTTGGAGGCGCGGAGAGCCAAATCATGGTGTGCAGACATTCACCAGCCTGACCTGCCACCACGTACCCCTTGCCTACCAGCTTTGAGGTTGTACTCAATGGTTTGGAAGGCAAGAACAGAGCCTTTAGAGACTACGCAGCGTCTGGGGACAGATAGCTCGCAAGTGTCTGTTCCACCCGAGGCATCGCTCTATAACCTCAATCATTCAATCCCCCCACATTACCGTAGTAATCTGAAGAGGGGATGAAGATGCGGGCCGAAAAAGGTCTTGCCCACGATCTCGACACCTCGGTGGGGATCGGGGAAGAATGGCAGGCTCCATGTTGGAGGTGATTGCTTCACTCGCTGAAAGTGTTCATCCAGTCTGCTTGTCTGCGGCTCAGCTTGCTCCTCGGTCGGCCAGTCGATTTTTAACTTGGCCACAGCACGAGTCATCACCTCCAACAGCTCCTCATACTGGGGCGACTGAGGAGGCAGAGCCTCGAGTCCATTCCCCGGGGAGAAGTAACCACCGAGTGGGTTTCCGAGTGGGCCACCGAATCTGATGGGTGGGGAAGGAGATAGGGACTCACCTGTCTCTGTTCCCTCCAACAGATTCACTTGCAAACCCCACGAGCGCCGGAGACGCTCCGCCTCGGCGGCAGCGGGACCAGCACCGCAGGGAACGCTGGTGAAGCTTCCCCTCTCATTAAGGGGAGCCTTCCGGGAGCGAAGCACATGCATTGGAAGGAGATCGCAATGCGGACAGCCGGCACCCTCGAGTGCCGACTGTGCGTGCTCCGCTCCCAAGCAGAATGCACACAAGCTGTGTGTATCACCTGCAGTGATGTAACATTTGCAGGGAGGGACACACAGCTTGTACTGCACGCTGCTCTCGCCCTTATAATGCCTCTTTGACATTATGGAGCTTATATGATGGACAAACAACACCAAATAAGACTCACAACAGATATAATAGACAATACACACACAGAGAGCTTGCTGAATGACAAAAAGCTGACGCCGGTTTCACCGCACGTGCTTTTATACCAGCTGGTCATTACGTCACCCCGTCTGTGACTTCTCGCCCATCCATTGGATAGATTACACTTGTATTCAGAGCCGGTCATGCTGAAGACATTCCCCTAGCATTTTCGGACGCAGCTCGAATTCCTGAAGAGGAACTTTGAAATTTCCCAATCCCGTTCCTTCTTCTTCCTTGCATAATACTGTATCTTTGCTATCAATATCAATACAATTCCATAAAAGTATTACGAAAGTCAAAGAATGTCTAAATTTTGCCAGTCCATAAAATGGATCTAAAACAACACTGGACATTTTAACATTTGTGCATTATTTGATCACTGGGCTATATACATCCATGACATAGAATATTTGTTGTGCAGTTTGTTGTTTTGGATGTTATCAGATCTAGTCTCTCTGCATTGGGCTGTCCAGTATTCAACTTTTTCTTCAACGCGGAAGTAAGCCTATGGGTGAGACTTCCGGTTCATTAGCCATTGTAGGTAAATAACGAGGGGATGCAGTAAACGCTAAAACTCTTTGCACTACAAACCAGTGTGTTCATAATTAAGATAATACATTAAAATAATATGATAAGACATGCCGATTTTCAATATCACGCAGCAAAATGAACTGTTTTGTACAGCTAGAAATAGCTGGACGCGGATGAGACCGGAAGCTAGACCCATAGAATTTACAAATGGCCACACCCACTTTTAAGGCAAGAAAAAGGTGGATAGCTTCTTTCTAAGTCATAGGTTTGATTTCAGTAGACATCAGGCTACAGCAAAACAAGATGTTGAACATTCCAGATTGGTTTAACTGACTTTAATGTTGTAGCAAATGTATCGACTGAATGGGTACAGCACAGCTGGGCCCCACTTTGCAATGGGATCGGTGAAGATCTGCACTAAGCAGGTGAAGTAGAACAGGAGACTCTTTTATATACGATTGACCTCCTGCTGTCACTTTGCAGCCTATCAGGGTTGTACCTTGTTTTTCTTTCCTTGTGGGAGCAGTAGTTATATGCACAGTTAAACATTCATTGCACCGCATTGACTAACAAATCATAAAGCAATTCATTACTGTTTCTGATATGAGAATTAGTTGTATAATGAGTGCATTTTGCAGCGTTAAAAGGCTTTTAGAAATAATTTCTGTTCCTGACAGCACTAAATGGGACTCAGACATGTCATGAAGCAGCAACCATTTTCTCTGCTGTCATTAGTGTGTGAGGTGAGGGCCTGTCACAGTTCAGTGTTTGTGTGTGTGTGAGTGAGTGAGCAATCCCCTGTTGTATTGATTTTCTCCAGCTGGTTTCTGATTGAGCAGACTGACTGAGACAGTGCTTGCAGTGCGCAGGCTGAGCTTCTAGCACATTCTACACAGTAGGATTCACACAGCCTGCAACGGGCACACGCATACTTACCTTCCTCATCAGTCTTCTCTTCTCTTTCAGCTCATCACTCCATTTTCTAGAACATTCTACACAGCAGGACAAACGGTGTATGTAATGTGCTCACACACAGAGATTGTGCCTCAGAAGACAACAGAAAATGAGGGAGACTCTTAAAGACCCATTAAATTAAAATGCAAGTTTTGCCATGTAATTTATGTTAGATTGAGGCTATTCTAGCCTATGTTAGCATGATGCTAAGCTGACAGAGCAACACAGCTGGTAAACGAACTGGAAGTCATTCATTTCCAAAGGAGAGTTGTATGGGGCCATATGTGTTTGCTGAATTTGTGGATCCAATTAAAGCTTTGGTTGCATTGAAATATTTGAACTTTTGTGGCTAGACTGTATGTAGCCACCTGACTGAATGTGATGTATTTAAAGAAATAGTTCACCCAAAAGTGCAAATTTACTCTTCCCCCAGGCCATCCAAGATGTAGATGAGCTTGTTTCTTTATCAGAACAGATTTGGAAAAATGATATCACTTGCTCACCAATGGATCCTCAGCAGTGAATGCCGTCAGAATGAGAGTCCAAATAGCTGATAAAAACCTCACAATACTCTGCAAGTAATCCACGCTACTCCAGTCCAATTGACGTCTAGTGAAGTGAAAAGCTGTGAAAACAAATAAATCGTTAAGGAATTTTGACTTTAAACCATCACATCTGGCTAAAATACCAGTCCATAATCTTGCTTCCTCTATTTTTTATTTTTTTTTTGTATAAATTCCTACATTATTCATTCATTTAGCCCTGGTGAATAAGTGAAGGGTAACAGCTGCATTACAGCCAATTTTGAAAATGTTCCATGCGACTGCCAATAGGGGCCTAATACAACAATCACATGTGGATATCATAGATGAAAAGGTGACTTTATAAGCATAAATGCACACACAAATATTTTGAAAAACATGTATATTATTCCGTATTGAATGAAATAAGTTTATTTACAATGAGCATTTCTCTTGCCTCCTTCGCCATTTTTTCACTTTTTCACTGAGCTAAATGCAGTGTTTTCTAATATTGAAAACACTGTGATGCTGTCTAATAATTTGACAAAACAATGTGCCTTAGGAGGCAGTATAAATAATAAGATGCCTACCTTTTGGAAAAACCTTTGCTTCCCGATGTGTTAAAATTGCACCGTAAACAACTTACTTGGTTCTGGAACAGAGCATTACTATTTTTCTTTCATCTCATCACTCCATCTTCCAGCAATCAACTCCACAAGACACTCTCTCAACTATCTAATCATTCTGTTGTTCTCTGTCATTCCCTCATCACTTCATCTCACACTGACATCATTTCCCCCTCACTGCTGCCTCTCACTCATATGTTTCTGGTGAAACAGTTTACCCCATGAGTGTAAAGTATGCTTTGTGTTTAATCAAACTGTTTTACTAATTACACAAACCAAATGATGCATAAATCCTCTTTAAACTTATCTGTTGACTCCATTAAAATTGGTTTTCACTGTTTTGTGTTTACTGCTTTCTTATTGCATTTGGCATATTCAAACATATCATGGAATGTGTCTGGTGATGCAAAGCCTGCTGGGAGTATTTTGGGCAACCTAGGCTCATTGGAAATACGTGCCTCTACATACATTTTTGCAAAACTGAAAAAAACGATTCACTGCAGTTTCCAGTTGAAATTAACACTAGAGGCAGTAAAACTCCAACAACTTTTATTCCTTTTCACACAAAGTATGATTTACAGGTACAGTTTTTATTAATAAAGGCTAATTTTCACACAATTACTTGCAGAATGTTATGTTATGACTTCAAAACAATTTTAACATTTTGCATGATTTGAAATCTTTTGAACGTTGTCGTCACATATACAGCTTCCTAAGTATGATTTTTCTAATTCAGTAATTTTACTCGGTAGCCCACGCGATATGGCGTTTCACTTAGGTGATGAAACTTCGGTACAAATCCCCTGCAACTACGGCTCGAAAAAACAGCTAAAATCCGCACAATGATATTATATTACTTTTGCATTTGTTAACACTATCGGGTAGGTTTAGGTTTGGGTTTGGTGTAGGGAATATTTCCAACATGATAGAGCATTAATATTTAGCGACACTCACTGGATATTTGAATTCTGAATGGCCGCAAAACGTACCTCAAGCAGCATAATAAAAACGCTGCAATATGTGCCTTTACCAACGTAATAAAAACGTGCCATGGTCGCGTATTAAACGTGTGTTTTAGCGCCACTCTCTGGACATTTTACTTTGAAACTGCCAAGAAACGTGCAGTAAGGTACATAAATACGGTGTTGCAGAAAAGTAGGCTATATAGAGGCACATATTTCCAATGAGCCTGGGTTGATTTTGGGAGTGATTATGTTTACATGCACATTATATTTATGTTTTCCTTATTTTTATTTTTTTTTACAGTGTGGTAATTTTCTGCATTGACTGTTTGTCTTATAATGTAAAATTGACTGTTCATTTATCTCCAGTTTTCTTTCTTTCTTTCTTTCTTTCTTTCTTTCTTTCCAGACACACAACCTTTAAAAGAGCCCCAAATGTTTCCTCCCTCTAAATAGAGATATAATGATGATTATGTATTTTCCTCATTCTATAAATAAAGACGAGAAAGCGGAAACGGTCGCTGTATCTCCAGAGCCTTTGCAGCCGAATTCCCATTCTGAACACTTCTTAATGCTCTTCTTAAATTATTCCACTGTAAGGCAGTGAGCTAATTTACTGAGATAATTACCTTCTGCATTTGCAATTAGACTTATTTTATGAGCTTTAACTTTCCCTACCTCGTTATGAATTACCTTCCTCTCAAGAGCCTCTCCTGATGTTGTCTGAATTTTGTGTGTGTGTATTTAACTAATAGCCTTTTAAGAATTCCGTGGGTGTATTAAAATTCACTCAAAAATGTATGCGCATGTCTTGATACAACAGATTCTGTCTATGCGGGTAATTAAAGTATGCAGTTTTGAAACTAGATTTATATATATAAAAAAAAAAAAAAATGTGAGTCATGCTTGCCCATGCAAAACTCGTCATGAAGATGGTGGTGTGGATGGTTGCCAGTTGCTAAGGTTTTTTTTTTTTCTTTTCTTTTCTTTTCTTTTCTTATTTTTTTCTCATTGTTATGATGTAACAATGAGAACTCATTGTATGAGTGGTTGCAAGCCATTGCAATGATGTGGTAATTTTTGATATGATAAAATTATGATATGACCCACTTATAAGAAATGTATACTGTATATATATACAGGCCTATACAGTATACTATATACAGTATATATATATATATATATATATATATATATATATATAGTGGGGCAAAAAAGTATTTAGTCAGGCACCAATTGTGCAAGTTCCTCCACTTAAAAAGATGAGAGAGGCCTGTAATTTTCATCATAGGTATACCTCAACTATGAGAGACAAAATGAGAAAAAAAAATCCAGAAAATCACATTGTTGGATTTCTAAAGAATTAATTGGTAAATTCCTCGGAAAAATAACTATTTGGTCACCTACAAACAAGCAAGATTTCTGGCTCTCACAGACCTGTAACTTCTTCTTTAAGAGGCTCCTCTGTCCTCCACTCGTTACCTGTATTAATGGCATCTGTTTGAACTCGTTATCAGTATAAAAGACACCTGTCCACAACCTCAAACAGTCCAACTCCAAACTCCACCATGGCCAAGACCAAAGAGCTGTCAAAGGACACCAGAAACAAAATTGTAGACCTGCACCAGGCTGGGAAGACTGAATCTGCAATAGGTAAGCAGCTTGGTGTGAAGAAATCAACTGTGGGAGCAATTATTAGAAAATGGAAGACATACAAGACCACTGATAATCTCCCTCGATCTGGGGCTCCACGCAAGATCTCACCCCGGGTGAGACACACGGGGGGACCTAGTGAATGACCTGCAGAGAGCTGGGACCAATGTAACAAAGGCTACCATCAGTAACACACTGCACCGCCAGGGACTCAAATCCTGCAGTGCCAGACGTGTCCCCCTGCTTAAGCCAGTACATGTCCGGGCCAGTCTGAAGTTTGCTAGAGAGCATTTGGATGATCCAGAAGAGGATTGGAAGAATGTCTTATGGTCAGATGAAACCAAAATAGAACTTTTTGGTAAAAACTCAAAGAATGCTGAGTTGCATCCAAAGAACACCATACCTACTGTGAAGCATGGGGGTGGAAACATCATGCTTTGGGGCTGTTTTTCTGCAAAGGGACCAGGACAACTGATCCGTGTAAACGAAAGAATGAATGGGGCCATGTATCGTGAGATTTTTGAGTGAAAACCTCCTTCCATCAGCAAGGGCATTGAAGATGAAACGTGGCTGGGTCTTTCAGCATGACAATGATCCCAAACACACCGCCCGGGCAACGAAGGAGTGGCTTCGTAAGAAGCATTTCAAGGTCCTGGAGTGGCCTAGCCAGTCTCCAGATCTCAACCCCATCGAAAATCTTTGGAGGGAGTTGAAAGTCCGTGTTACCCAGCGACAGCCCCAAAACATTACTGCTCTAGAGGAGATCTGCATGGAGGAATGGGCCAAAATACCAGCAACAGTGTGTGAAAACCTTGTGAAGACTTACAGAAAACGTTTGACCTCTGTCATTGCCAACAAAGGGTATATAACAAAGTATTGAGATGAAATTTTGTTATAGACCAAATACTTATTTTCCACCATAATTTGCAAATAAATTCTTTAAAAATCCTACAATGTGTTTTTTTTTTTTTTTTTTTTTCTCATTTTGTCTCTCATAGTTGAGGTATACCTATGATGAAAATTACAGGCCTCTCTCATCTTTTTAAGTGGGAGAACTTGCACAATTGGTGGCTGACTAAATACTTTTTTGCCCCACTGTATATATATATATATACTCTGACACACATGCTCAATTTCTATACTCTGTTTATTCTCAATTTATACAAAATAATAAATATTTAATAAAGTAACTTAAATAGAAATACAATTAAGAAGAAAACATGTATGTACTGTATGAATGTTTGCTTACATTATTTACATAGTCTTCTCTGAACTTTAGCAAATAACCCCAGCTTGAACCCCTGACTTGAAGTAATATTATGATTTGAGGTATCATTCACTGGTGATTTTGAGCCATTCTGATAGTGTTGCTTGCCAGAAAGCTTCACTAACTACTGATAACTCCATTATATCAGCATATAACCTCTGGCTATAGTAAATATTAACAGAGAAAATGAAATAAAGAGATAGAATGTGCAATACATGAAGTTTGTTTGCAATTTTTATTTGTAATGCCACAGGGACAGCATAGTCGAACGATCCATTAGACAACTTTTGAGGCATACACACACTCAGAAAAACGCACACACATAGTTGAGTGACAGCACAGGGTGTCTCTCTTCTATTTTTTGCACCTGTAAATCCAAATGACACTGCTTTACTGAAACAGACACACTCCAGAAACCAGCAGCCGTGGAAGACGGAGCTTGAGTGTGCGTGTGTGGGATTTGCTCCCTCTGATGCAGAAAGTACAGCTCAGAGACACCTGTGTTTTTCTCTCTCCTTCTTTCCAGGTTTACTCTTACTTTTTTTCTGAGAGGCCTGGGGGTTAGGTGGTCCTCCAGAGGGCACGCGTTGAATATGTACGACTCTTTCTCTGCTTTGACTGTCACTCCTCCCTTGCTCAGAATAGCATCAGGTGTCTCATCTGAGCTGAGATAAAAGAACAAGATTTATTCCAAAACAACCGCTCATATGTAAAGTGGGTAAAAGGTCAGAATTTATTAAAGCTCTGTTGCTGTCACTGTATGACAGCTGTCATCTCTAAGTTCTGGCTGTTTAATCCAGTCCATTTTGATGATAAAAGGGTTAACCAGAGCTGTAATTGGATGTCCACGATGTCACATAAACTCACTACTATTTTGGAAATAAAACATTATGTCGATATGCCCACAGAGAGAAAGCGAACCAATACAACACACACATACATAAATAGTGTTTTTTTTTTTCTTCTTCTTCTTCATTTAACTGGTTTTTCCTTTATTAAAAACCAGTAAATAATAATACAAAATAAAAGTAAGTAATAATAATAATAATAATATTTTAGCAGCCAGTTGATTAGTGAGGTTGACATGCAGAGGTTTTCAAATTGAGGCTTTAATAATGATAATAATACTATTAATAATACATTTAATGTATTATAATGTATTTAATGTTTAATATTATTTGAAATATTGTATATACATATATATATATATATATATATATATATATAAAATACAAATTACATTGGTATTCAAAGTTATATTTATATGTAATTATCTTTACTGTATTTAGTCTTTTCATCTTTCGTAGAAATTATTAAATTGATCATTAATTACATTAATTACTTGCTACCTGGTCTCATGGCATGGTTGATTACTTTAGTCTATTGACAGCCCTCGTTTGTAACAGCAAGACATAAAAATCAAATCTACATATTGCTCTGTCTTATAATAAAACATATAAAGACAGAATATAACATGTCTTTATAATATCACTATTACATTTGTTTTTTGTTTTTTTCTCACACAGTATAAATTATAGACAAATATATACTGTAGCTGCATTAATATGATCCCTCACAAAGAGATTGTAAATATTTGGGGATGCTTGCTATTAAAATTGTGAAAACCCCTGGATTAGTTTCTACTTCTACTTCTTTTTTTATATTTTTAATTTTAATTAGTGTACTGATAGCATGCTGTGTTTTAGCAGTTATTTTGCACAGTAAAACTGCAAAAAGCTATATTTAAAAAAATAAAAATAAAAAAAAATAAAAAATAGTCCAAGACCTTGCATTCTGTTCCAATACATCTGTTTTTGAATGTAATATCTGACAGATTAATCATTTGATAATCATTTGGTAACCCAACGTTTAGTCAGTTTTATAGGTTTCCACATTCCTAGATATAGCTACTTCTTTTTAAACATTTCTCTGCATATGTGTTTCTGTTACAAATCTCTATTGTAGCCAAAGGCAGAACAGTTAAAGACCTGAAGACCAAGTTCAAGCCTGAGGTCCTCCCTCTGGCCAATCAGAATCAAAGACTCTTGCCATAGCAACATCACTTCCATTTTTTAACCATCTTAAACTGGACATCTGTGTGTGGGGGGACCTGTTTCAAGCAGGACATTTTTGTGTCCACACTGCTCTCTGAGGTTAAGGTTTGCATAGGGGTGGGTGATTACACAGGGTAAATAACACCCTTATCTTAATGGTGATGTGACCCAGAATAAGACCTGACTGTGGTAAAATTACCACGTTAAGGCACTGGCTGAATTCGTTCACTGTGACTCACAGAACCAAAACGGAGACATTAGAAAAGAGAATGTGGCTAGAAAATAAATAAATTGAGCTTTAGATATATACTCAAAACTTAAAATGGTGATTAGGATGAAACTAGTTTAAATAAAAAATTGCATTTTTATATTTCTGACAGTTGTTCAGCGTATTCAATTTTGTGCCGCAACATAGAATAGACATAAAACATAAGATTATTACATCAAAATATAGAAATTTATATTAAAAAATAAAATAAATTAAGCATTGTAAAAACGAACATCCATTTTGTTATATCACAGAAATTCTACAACAGCATAAAATATAATTGATTAAAAAGATGGAAAATGACCTTTTAAGAAATAAAATGGCACTGCTAGCTTTTGTTTTGTAAGTGTATGAATGATCTGTCTCTGCAATTGTTTGTTAAATAGTTTTCATATTATTTAATGTTGAAATGTACATTAACGATACATTAATTCATGCATTACACTTGTGGTCAAATGTTTGTAATAATTACAATTTTAAATGTTTTTGAAAGTACTCTCTTATGCTCAGGGCTGCATTTATTTGATCAAAAATACAGTAAAACAGTAATATTGTGAAATATTATTACAATTAAAAATATATATATTTTTTTTTTTTGTATTTAAGTATGTATTATGTAATTTATTAATGTAATTTATTCCTGAGATGGCAAATATGAATTTTCATAAAATTAATTGTTACAGTTGTTCAATAAACCTTATATTCATCAGTGCATCTTGAAATATATGTTTCCACAAAAAATATTGTTTTCAGCATTGACAATAATAAGAACCATTAATAATATTGTGCACTAATAATGACCAAATCAGCATATTAGAATGAATGGAATGTCTCACATTATCACACAATCACACAATCACACAAATTACATTTTAAAGCATATTCAAGTAGAAATGAGATTCTTTAAACTGTAATAATATTTCAAATGGAGTATTAGTGAGCATAAGACACTGTATATGTATTTCTCAGAGTGCAACCTTATACACTTATAAGTACAACGTCAGGTGGTGTTTTAAAATATAAGGTGTGAAAATCAGATTTTTGGAGCTGGATGGATGTATCAAACCCCCAGCTCTGGTGGGAGCGATGGACTAGCGGTTAGCACTCATGACTTCCTGATCCCACTCCATCCTCTTCTTCCAATTATCTTTCCTTTTGCTGTGAATGAAATATAGCAAAAAGGCCAAAAAATAAATAAAAGAGCTGTCAGCTCTGCTAGTTATAGAGCAAGTTAGTTTCAGGCGACTCATGAATTACTGACCATTTAGCAGACGTTTTTTTTTTTTTTAATATACGAGGCGACTTATAGCTCGATAATTGCAGGTACAGTCCCTCTGGAAAGACCTGGGGTTAAGTGCTTTGCTCAAAGGCACAACGGTGATAGAGCAGGATTGTGATATCACTAAAACCCAGTTCTGCTGGACTGAATAGGTGTTAACAACCTATCACCTGAACCATTCAGATATCATTTCACCCAAAACATCTGAAACTCTTAAAACATGAAAAGTTCGCCTGAATACAGCCCATACAGACTACTGTAAAATAGTTCCATTCCTAGTTCCCATTCAAATTATTAATAGCTGTTGAGAAGAAGGACTTTTTCTTTTGTTCATAAACACCTCCCAGACATAAATGATTCAGATTTACCCATGATGTAATGTCTGACCTCACATGTTATTCTTTAATTCAAAAATCTCTTCAAACCTTCTTTGTTTAGTGCTATTGCCTTGCCTGCAGCTTTTAAAGTCTTTCTTTGGGAATATTTATGCGACAGTACTTTTTCCAACCCAGCTGACACTACAAAAGTCAAAGTAACCTCTCTCAACAAAACTGACGCTGTAATACTGTAGTATCCACATTAAAAAGCTTTATGTCCTGAGGAAATGCTGCTGGCTTTTCTTAAAACTATAATCAGCACAGCAATATTTTCAAAATGCTTTTGGCTGGGAGCTTTATTAGGAACTGCAACGTAATGTATGGTTTGTAAATTATGACCCTAGTGGCTGATATTCCAAAAAAAAAAAATATATATATATATATATATATAATTCCATTTTGTGTAAAATGAGATGAAAATTACAGAAGACATGAAAGCTTTAATTTAATTTATGCCATTTGCACAACACATACTAGTGTCAGGGTTGGGGTGAAGGGATGAGGCGAGGACTCAGTGGTGCAGGAGAATGGGCTTTTATCGATAAAAAATAAATAAAACAAACCAAACTACCCCGTAGGGGAAAACCAAGGCAAGGCGATGCGAGGCGAGGCAAGGCAAGGCAAGGCAAACACAAGGATACATCCACAGGAATATAGATGACGAACTGGCACAGGACTGCAAACACAAGGAGATTATAAAGGGAGCAAATTAGGAGGGTAACGAGGAAAACAGGTGGGGCAAATTAACCAATAATCAGGAAACAAGATGGGTGGGGTCAAGACAATTGACATGAGAGCGCATGGCACACATAAAACTAAGACAAAAGCCATGTGCTCACACAAAACAAAAACACAAGCACACAGCCAGCAACACAAATCACCAGCCATGTGCTAAACAGGACACAAACACGCAGCTAATGAGAATACTCATAAGCCGCACATTCACACAAGACATGACAACATGAAAGCACGCAGCCAATGAAAAACACAAGCTGCGTGCCACACAGCACAAGACATAACATGAATGCACGCACCCGATAAAAACACGAACTGCGTGCAACACAAAACACAACATACACGGACAAAAGAGCGCGCGGCCGAGTGAACTCGAGACCGCACGCTCACACAACGAGACAGAACATGGAGCGTGAGTGTCCGAACCCCGACACAAAACCGAAACTCAAGACATGAGTGCCGGGATCTGAACACCACGCTCCAACACGAAACAAGGCACGCAGACAAGAGAGCGCACGGCTCACATAAAACAGGACAAGACGGGAGTGTCAGGGCTCTGTCACAAAACCATGAATAACACTAGCCCGAAGTGACAGAACCCTGACAACTAGGGCTTTTCACACTTGAAATAGTTAAGTCTGAGTCATTCTAAGCCCCTGGCAAATGAAATCCTGGATTATTTTGTTTCACATTTCACACTGCTTATAATTCACCCAAGGTTAATAATTAACTAAGCTGATGTTTCACACTGTAAATTCTTAAACCCTGGGTTACTGTTCTCATTTGAATATTTACATTTAATCATTTAGCAGACGCTTTTATCCAAAGCGACGTACAATATGAGAACAATAGAAGCAATGAGACCATCGAGAGTGCAGCAGTATACAAGTGCCATGACAAGTTTCAGTTAGCCCAGCACAGTACACGTAGCTTTTTTTTTTTTTTTAATTTTTTTTATTAAATAGATAGAATAGGTAAGTGTTAGTATTAGTTGGTCAGGTGCTGGCGAAAAATATGCGTCTTTAGATATTTTTTGAAAATGGATAAAGATTCAGCCGTTCGAATTGTGATTGGGAGGTCATTCCACCAGCTGGGCACAGTCCAGGAAAAGGTCCGTGAGAGGGATTTGGTACCTCTTTGTGATGGCACCACAAGGCGTCGTTCACTTGCAGAATGCAAGCTTCTGGAGGGTGCATAAGTTTGAACTAGTGAGTTTAGATATATTGGTGCAGTGCTAGTTGTCGTCTTGTAGGCAAACATCAGTGCCTTGAATTTGATGCGAGCGGCTATTGGTAACCAGTGTAACCTGATGAAGAGAGGGGTAACGTGAGCTTTCTTTGGTTCATTAAAGACCACTCTGGCTGCTGCATTCTGGATCAGTTGCAGAGGCTTGATAGTACATGTGGGAAGGCCCGCCAAGAGAGCATTACAATAGTCCAGTCTGGAGAGAACAAGAGCTTGGACGAAGAGTTGTGCGGCATGCTCCGACAGGAAGGGTCTAATCTTCCTAATGTTGTATAAGGCGAATCTGCAGGAACGGGCCGTTGTAGCAATATGGTCTGTGAAGCTTAACTGATCATCGATCACAACTCCAAGGTTCCTGGCCGTCCTGGAAGGAGTTATGGTTGACGAACCCAGCTGTATAGAGAAGTTGTGGTGAAGTGATGGATTGGCTGAGACCACGAGCAGTTCTGTCTTGGCAAGGTTGAGTTGAAGGTGATGGTCTTTCATCCATTTAGAAATGTCACTCAAACAGGCTGCAATACGAGCAGCTACCGTCGGATCATCTGGTTGGAATGAGAAGTAGAGTTGAGTGTCATCAGCATAGCAGTGATAAGAAAAGCCATGCTTCTGAATGACCGATCCTAATGACGACATGTAGATGGAGAAGAGAAGTGGTCGAAGCACTGAGCCTTGAGGAACCCCAGTAGCAAGAATTTGTGACTTTGAAACCTCACCCCTCCAAGACACCCTGAAGGACCTATCTGAGAGGTAAGATTCGAACCACAGGAGCGCGGTTCCTGAGATGCCCATCCTTCTGAGAGTGGACAGGAGGATCTGATGGTTAACTGTGTCAAAAGCAGCAGACAGGTCCAGTAAGATGAGTACAGAGGATTTGGAAACCACTCTTGCCAGTCTCAGGGCCTCTGTAACCGAGACTAGGGCAGTCTCAGTAGAGTGGCCGCTTCTGAAGCCAGACTGGTTGTTGTCCAGAAGATTGTTCTGCGCAAGAAACAAAGATAGTTGGTTGAACAACTCGCTCAAGAGTCTTTGCAATGAAAGGAAGGAGGGATACCGGTCTATAGTGTTCTAAAAGTGCTGGATTTAGAGAGGGTTTTTTAAGCAGTGGGATTACCCGAGCCTGCTTAAATGCTGTTGGAAATGTACCAGTGTGAAGAGAGGTGTTGATAATGTCAGTAAGCGCAGGTATGACCGAAGAAGAAATGGCCTGAAGGAGGTGAGTGGGGATAGGATCTAGCGGACAAGTAGTGGGATGATTGGATATTTGCAGTGTTATTTGCAGTAGAGCCCTGCACAGGCCTCAAATTTAGGCCCTAGCCTGGCCCTGCCCTGAGAAGCTCAGGCCCTAGCCCGGCCCGTGTCCGACAGCTTATCAGAATTACCGGCCCGTATTTCCCTCCCCCCCCTTCTCCCAAAATGGCTTAGGCTACTACTGTTTCAGCTATTAAATGAGTTAAGTTTTGTATGTAATGGCAAAGTGATTATATTTCGTTTCATTTTTTTATTAAGTTATTTTAGAAAAACGTTTGAAGCACTTTTTGTTCGTTAAATATAAGTTTATTTATTTTTTAAAGTAACGACCAAGCGGGCAGCGGCAGACAGTGAGCTGATCATAGACTATGTTTGATCAGTTTAGCCTTCTCAAATCATCACGACTTGCCTAAAATAAAATCTATAGATATACTAAAACAGTTCAAGCATATAGCAATGTTTAAACGTTAAACCTAGATAAATGCGCGCTATATCCAATCATTTGTGTGGAGTGTGGAAGCTATGCGCGCTTTGCAGGACATGGAGGCACCAGCGCAATCACTTGCATTTTTTTTTTGCTCATAAAGGTAAGAGTAAATTCGGAACTGTAAAGAGTCTACTTTTATTTGTGTGCACTCACAATATCAACAAAACTTTGTGCTTTTATAAAATAAAGAACATGATGTGCTTTCTGCTGTCTCGATCTTGAACAGGAGCGCTTCACAAAAATGAACTGAAACTCAACGAATATATGCCTCACAGACATGATAAATATGTCATGTCATGGCCAGCTCATTCCTGACCCTAACATAAAGAGGATCACACATGCAAACAAATATTTCAGTTGCAAGCTCATTTATTAAGGAAAAAGTTATTGGTTACAGAAACAAAACAAACAACAACAACAACACCACCACCAAAGTCTAGGGATTGAAATAAAGGTCACACTTTATATTAGGTGGCCTTAACTACTATGTACTTGCATCAAAAAATAAGTACAATGTACTTATTGTGGTCATATTGTATTACAAAACACTATTGCTGCTATTGAGGTGGGATACGGGTAAGGTTAGGGACAGGTTTGGTGGTATGGGTAGGTTTAAGGGTGGGCTAAGGTGTAAGGGATGGGTCAACAGTGTAATTATAAATGTAATTACAGAAATTAATTACAGATGTAACTACATATAGGTATTTTTAAATACATAAGTACAATGTAAAAACATGTAAACAATAAGTGCATTGTACCAAATTATTAAATTAAATGTAAGTACACAGTAGTTAAGGCCACCTAATATAAAGTGGGACCGAAATAGATATTAGCAAAACAATAATTCAATGGGGTAAAGAACATTAACAAAGAAATATACAACAAAAGAGTTGGAGCAAAAGACTTCTCTGGAGAACAATGTCCCTCCAGAGAAAGTATCTTTGAGCAGATCAGGAACACCTTTTATACTCTCCGCCCATAACGTCTCTAATTAGTAGTGACAACACACATTGATGCTACACTGCCACCAGCAGGCAGAAAAGGGAAAGACAGGCTCGTCAGACCTCCCTCCTCAAAAAGATTCTACAAAGAATAAAAGAGAAAATGAGAGGGGAATAACATAAAAGCAACTTATAAAGTAACAATACAAGAAGGCAAAGATATGGTCCTTCTGTCCATGAAGCATCTCTCACTCCACCTCATCTTCCAGCACCTCTGGGCCCTAGAAATGCAAAAAGAAGAAAGAGGAGAAAAGCATACAACAGTGATATCATGTTGTTACCTGCTAGAAAGAGTATCAGCTATTATGTTATCCTTCCCTCATACGTGCTTAATTTCCAGGTGGAAAGGCTGTAAAATAAGACTCCACCACACAAGTCGTTGATTTCGATTTCTCATCCGATTAAAAAAAAAACCAGAGGGTTATGATCTGTATAAACAATAATTGGGGCAGCAATTGAACCCAAATATAAAAAAATATATATATTAAATAATAATAAAAGCATTGTAAAAACTAACATCCATTTTGTTATATCACAAAAATTCTACAACAGCATAAAATGTAATTGATTAAAAAGATGTAAAATGACCTTTTAAGAAATAAAATGGCACTGCTAGCTGTTGTTTTGTAGGTGTATGAATGATCTGTCTCTGCAATTGTTTGTTAAATAGTTTTCATATTTAATGTTGAAACGTACATTAACGATACATTAATGCATTTTATTTGCTTAAAAGTGAATGTTTACACACTTGTGGTCAAAAGTTTGTAATTACAATTTTAAATGTTTTTGAAAATAGTCTCTTATGCTCAGCAAGGCTGCATTTATTTGATCAAAAAATGTTGATTAGTGTCAGCAGGTGCGTGCAATCAGAAGTCAGGTGATTGTGAGCGGGTGATTGTGCTGGGTGGTGACTGTTGTGATGGTGACTGATCCCTGACATATATTCATCAGTGAATCTTGAAATATATGTTTCCACAATAAATATTGTTTTCAGCATTGACAATAATAAGAACCATTAATAATATTGTGCACTAATAATAACTGAGCACCAAATCAGCATATTAGTTAGTTAGCACTCATGACTTCCTGATCCCACTCCATCCTCTTCTTCCAATTATCTTTCCTTTTGCTGTGAAAGAAATATATCAAAAAGGCCAAAACATAAATAAAAAAGCTGTCAGCTCTGCTAGTTTTAGAGCATGCTAGTTTCAGGCAACTCATGAATTACTGACCATTTAGCAGACTTTTTTTTTTTTTTTTTTTATACGAGGCGACTTATAGCTCTATAATTGCAGGTACAGTCCCTCTGGAAAGACCTGGGGTTAAGTGCTTTGCTCAAAGGCACAACAGTGATAGAGCAGGATTGTGATATCACTAAAACTCAGTTCTGCTGGACTGAATAGGTGTTAACAACCTATTCATATAAGTCGTTGATTTCGATTTCTCATCCAGTTAAAAAAAAACAGAGAGTTATGATCTGTATAAACAATAATTGGGGCAGCAATTGAACCCAAATATATTTTGAAATGTTGTACAGCCAGCACATGGGCAAGGGCTTCCTTTTCAACAGTTGAATAAACCTGTTGATGACAATTGAACTTCTTTGAAAAATAACTAACAGGATGTTCAACTCCATTTGAATCTTCTTGCAAGAGAACAGCACCTGCACCACAAGCACTAGCATCAATTGCAAGACTGAAAGGCTTCTCGAAATTTGGAGCATTCAAAATAGGGGCATTCACCAATAAAGCATTACAATTTTCGAAAGCTTGCTGACAAGTCTTAGACCACTGAAAAACAACATTCGGACTCAATAAATCAGTCAAAGGAGAAACCACACTGGCAAAAACTCTGATTATAACCTATCATTCCGAGGAATTGACATAACTCACGTCGGTTGGTAGGAGTAGAAAAACTACATATGGCTTCGACTTTAGAACCAATGGGGTTTACATGGCCATTTCCAACAATTTTACCCAAGTATGTAACAGTCGCTTTTCCAAACTCAGACTTAGCAAGATTGATGGTCAAACCAGCCTCAGTATTTTATTTAGTTAAGATGTTCAGACCAGGAAGAACTATACAAGACGACATCATCAAGATATCCCTCGCATCCAGACGTTAAATACAATATACAATTCACCAAACATTGGAAAGAAGCAGGGGCATTTCGGACCACAAAAGGCATTACCGTATACTGCAGGAAGGCATCAGGGGTAACGAATGCAGATAATTATTTTGCTTGGGCAGTTAAAGGCACCTGCCAACACCCTTTCAGAAGATAAAACTTACATATTGGGTAGAGCCAATGATCGACACGGTCATCAATGCGAGGCAAAGGGAAACAGTCGGATTTGGTTAAATAATTGAGTTTTTGATAATTGTTACAAAATCAATATGATCCGTCTGGTTTGTTCACTAAAACACAGGGGGTGCTCCATGAACTAAAACTAGATTCAGCCAATTTTTAACGAAGTAAATAGTTCACTTCTCACTGTAACAATTCTCGTTTTACTGGATTAACCCTATAAGCGCTTTGCTTAACGTGGGAGGAAGTTCCTACATCAATGTCATGTTCAATGACAGAGGTACAACTAGGAACATCAAAAAAGAGTGAAGGAAATGACATTACTAATTCAATAATGTCATTTCTTTCTTTCACCGCCAAATAAGACAAACGACAAGGCAAATCAGCAAGAATTTGAGAGTTGTTAAGCCGTCCCTCTACTTTTCCCTGAGAAAGAAGATTCCCATCTTCGTCAAAATTCTCTGAAGATTCACAGCTCAGGCAACAGGAGGAAGGAAAGGTAACACCCCGCTGTTCTGAATTAGAAGGATCACATGTTGTCACAACACCAACAGAAGCAGTACTCACTGGATCAACATAAGATTTTAACAGGTTAATGTGTCAAACCTGTACTTTCCTCCTACGATCAGGAGTGCTCAACATATAATTATTACCTGACAGACGTTTAGCTATAGGTCCAGTAAGCTTAGCTTGAAATGGGTCATTAGGGAGAGACAATAAAGCCAGTACTCGATCACCCACCTGAGAACTCCTAGACTTGAAACCTTTCAAGAGCCCCTTGACTCTGTGGATGGTAAGCACTGGAAACATTGTGGGAAACTCAAAGTTGACTCAGGGCTTTTGAGAATTGTTTCGACATGAAGTTTGAACCCTGATCGGACTGAATAACTTTGGGAATACCAAAGGTAGACATAAAATTAGTGAGGGCCTTCAAAATGGACTTAGTGGTGATATACCTCAATGGGTAATCTGCAGGATAACAGGTAGTCTGGCACATAATGGTAAGAAGATAGTGATGATAACCCTCAAAAACAGAAAAGTCAAAATAAAAATAAAAAAAGTGATCTGTCAGAAAGATTGTATGCACAATCCAGCTGGATACACTCTTCCTAACCAGAGTTCTCATTCATAAAGGTGACCATTCACAAAAAATAAAATACTCACCAACATTCCTACGCCAAAGAATTCCGGACGAGCCTCCCAATTTATGTCACAGCCAGCTCGTTCCCGACTGTAACGTAAAGAGGATCACACGTGCAAATGAATATTTCATTTGCAAGATTATTTATTAAGGACAAAGTTATTGGTTACAAAAACAAACAAACAAAATACACCAAAGTCTTGGGATTTAAATAAATATAAACAAAACAATAATCCAATGGGGTAAAGAACGCTGACAAAGAAATAAACAACAAAAGAGTTGGAGCAAAGTACTTCTCTGGAGATCAACAACTCTCCAGAGAAAGTATCTTTGAGCAGATCAGGAACACCTTTTATACTCTCCCCCCATAAGGTCTCTAATTAGCAGTGATAATGCACATTGTTGCTACACTGCCACCAGCAGGCAGAAAAGGGAAAGACAGGGTCGTCACAATCTAGAAAGCTTTAAATTACTACTTAACGATATAAATCAAATCGAAAACAAAAAATATTTCATTATAATCATAATCCCTTGTTTTGTTTATATGTTTTGTTTGTTTTGATTGGTGAAATTTTTTGTACAGCATCTTGGATAATATTGTTTGGAACGATGATAACCCGGGGGTTAAGTGTAGTATGAACAGCCCTGCTGACAACGTTGCATCACTTTACATGGAAGAGATTACGCTTGCTGCTTTATCTTGTCGTACTTGGTTAGGACATGGTATAAGACTCGTAATCCTACTTATTCTGCTGCCTACACAACTCTATAACTTGCTCACAGTGAAATGCTATGGATTTTATTTGACAGTAATTGCAGGAGTTTTATTTATCTCTCCTTATGTGTATTCATAAGCATATCTTCACTTATTGTCATCCAGTAAGACAGAATTTAGCTACTCTGCAACAACTCTGGAAATGTAACCCAGAAAAGTAACTCTGAAGATGTAGAGGGGGCTGGAAGACGGGATGAGTTACTTAAAAAAAAACACATAGACAGTGCTCTTTTCCAAAACCTAGTGAGCCACCTACCTGGTAAAACAATAGAGGGGCTGTTCCAAACAGCAAGCATCTAAATTGGAATACAATTTCTGAAACCTTAGTACATTAAGTGTGCACGTACAGCCATCCCACATGCAATGTGACAAGTTCAGAGTGACAGACATTCCATCCAAGACAACAGATGGAATTAATAAAAAAAAAAAATGTAGGTATATATGTTGTTTAGTATGAAGGTTTTGGAACAAAGCTAATTTTCCTGTATTTTCATTCTCTCTCTTCAGAATACATATTTTTATGTTACTTCTTGAATGCAGGAAAACTGTGTGTTTACAGTATTATTCAGCTTTTGTGTACATTTTCTGACATTTAATATGCAGGATGGTCTGCAAATACAGTTGCCATGCTTGTCACACACACTGACAGAAAGCTGCATGGCAAGCTCTAATAATCAAAATATACAAAAACACTCCATTTTTAAAACCCACTTTTCTCCTACATACAGTAATAAACTCAGACCACTTCTTAGATTAAGACATTTATTGAAAAAAAAAACTTTAACGAACTTGTTTTTTTTTTGTTTTTTTTAACACTATCATTCAAATGTTTGGGATCGATGGCAAGGGTACTTAACATTTTGCCCACCAAAGCCGGATTTATTTGAATAAAAAGAGAGTAAAAACGGTAGTTTCTTCAAAAATTATTACCATTTAAAATAACTGTTTTCTATTTGAATATATTTTAACATATAATTTGTTCTTGTGATATCAAAGCTACATTTTCAGCAGCCATTACTCCAGTCTTCAGTGTCACATGATCCTTCAGCAGCCATTCTAATGCTGGGTACACATCACAAGATAATCGGGCTGATTTTGGGACGATTTCTCCATGTCCGACAATCCTAGGTAATGTCTCGATTACCTTGGTGGTTCTAAAGATTATCCTATCAGATTTTCCTGTGGTGTGAGGTGTGTTAAGAGTGACTGAATCTGCTCGAAAGAACGTCGGAGTCGCCCTAATCGCTAATCGTAAATATTCAACATGTTGAATATTTACGATCAAAAATCCTGATGTGTGGGGGGGAACCCCAAGGACACCACACACTATAGGAGCAAAACGGTTAAATCTAATGTTTTTTTCCTCATGTTTGTGGTCTCTCACATTTTGAAGATCTTGTAAGATTTTCAAAATCTTTTAGTGTGTACCCAGCATACAATGCTGATTTGGTGCTAAATTTTTATGGAACATTATTTATTTTATTTTATTTTGATAAATAGAAAGTTCAAAAGAACAGAATTTATTTAAAAAAATAATAATAATAATAATTTTTCCTTTTTTTTTTTTTTTGGCAATATAAAAGTCCATACTACTGTACTACTATAATAAAATGCATCATATTCTCCATATAATAGGTCATATAAATAAGTAAATTATTTATTTTCTAAATAATAGTTCAGATGCAAAAGCCTCTAAGTGCCATTTAAAATTTTCATCTAAAATGAGCATTTTTATCAAGCTGCTATGTTTAGGTTCAGTAATTTTACTCTAATGGCAATGTATAGGTTATTTTCTATGCCATTAAAGTGAAATAACTGAACATAAATATAGGGGCCTCATAAAAATGCTCATTTCAGAAGAAAATTTCAGACAGCATTTAGAGGCTTTTGCATCTGAACTTATCATATTATATTTTAATAATATGTTTTATTTGACCTAAATATGAAAGAAGAAAAATTGTTGAATAAAGTGGCTATTTTTGCTTTCTTGCACACAAAATGTATTCTCATAGCTTCATAAAATTACGGTTGAACCACTGATGTCACATAGACTACTTTAAAGATGTCCTTTCCTGGGAACGTTTCAGTTGTATTGCTGTCTATGCAGGTTCAGAAAGCTCTCGGATTTATTTGAAAATATCTTAATTTGTGTTCTGAAGATAAACGATATCTTATGGGTTTGGAACCACATGGGGGTGAGTGGTTAATGACAGAAATTTCATTTTTGGATGATCTACCCCTTTAAAACAGGGCAAAAAAAAATTAAAATAAAAAAGACTGAATTAGTTACTGAAACATTTTCAGAACAACTAATTATAAAAATGTGTGCAGGATTAAGCAGTGTTGCTTTTGGCTACTACAGTAACAGCAATAAACTTAAGGAATTTCTTGTTTTGAGCACCAGCAAATCTGTCCGTGTCCAGCACTGTATCCCTTGCATTCTTTGCCAAATTTTGGCAAGAGGAAACAAGCATGGCTTGCAGGGCTTAAGGTAACATACTCCCCAAAGAAGGTATATGTGTGTTCTTATTATTTTGTGTACAATTCCCCCGAACTTCACCCAGTTCAGGAGCTGTAGGATATGAACACCCATTTATTTTCAGTGCAGCTAGTCTCAGGCTGATTCATGTCATCTACCAACTCATTAAACTATGACAAGGGAGTCACTTCAAAAAAACAGTCATTGCAACACTGTAAAGTGATGAATCTATGGAAACTATGAAGTCCATTTTCATAGGTTTAACGTTAAATTATCAGCTTGGAAAAAGTCAGGTGTCAGGCGAGACTTTGATGTTCAGAAAAAAGGTGGACAATTAAAGAGTTAATATACTCAAGAATAAAATGTAATTAAAAAAAGAGGTTTTCTATATGCGTGACTGCTGTGCTAAGTGTGCGTGCTCACATTTCATGTGTGTGTGATTTTAACTCAGACTGTCAGACTACTTGACGATGTTAGTTTTCTCAGCCAGCACCTGTGTTTGGCAACCTGTGCAGACAGCGCTAACACAGCCTGACGATCACGCACCTCGTCATAATCATACATCCTGTTTATTAAATAGGAAGTGTCCAACAGAACAGGCATAACCAGATGGCGCCTGTCGGTCGATGGTGGATTCAGCATGAAATAACCATAAAATAACCTTCACGGTGATAATGAGGGAGTTAAGACACTGAACACTCATGCGGTGATTGATTTTTATCTTTTATTTCATTATTTGTTTATTCATTGAGGGTTCCAACCCGCATCGTGACAGCATTTTCTAAGACTGTTGAGCTCGTACACACACACACACACACACACACACAAATATACTCACACAAACACAAACAGACAGACACAAATAAAAATTACTTCCAATAAAATGGAAAGGTCACGCTAAACACACACACACACATGCACACGCCTCATACAATATGAATTTCCATTTGTTTAGCTCACTAGCGCTCTCTTTCTCTTCTCTGGGATCCAGGTGTTTCTTTATTATTAATGAAGAGTTTAACGTCTCCTTCAATTCTCCTTTATTTCCTTCCTCCTTCCCCTGAAATTAAAGAGTATCAGTTTTGCTTAACACTTCTGAAAAGCCCCCATAATGCTCAGCAACTCCTGTCTTGTGGGGTTTTTTGCATTGACATTGGCTTTTGTAAAGCTGCCCACCCGCTCTACGCTTTCTTTCACATGTGCCTTTCCTCTCTAGCGAGCGATATTGCTTTTCTAATCTTGCTGACGAACAATATTTCTGGGTTATTTTTCTTTTTTCTCCATCACAGGGAGAGGTGTGGTGCTGTTTTGAATGCAGCGGGTGCTGTGCATGTCTGCGGGTGCCTGTGTTTTGCTGTTTTAGAGGTCAGAGGAGACGCACTCTCTCTGTATAATGAAGAGGAGGTGGTTGCTGGGTCACTGCTAACTGTAGGCAGTGTTTTGTGAACGACCTGCCCTGTCTCACCCTCCTTCTGGAGCGAGCATCTAGTACCCTGATTGTTCACACTCCTGCCCAGGTGCCTTCCGTCGTTCCAGCTAAATATTTAAATTGGTATTTAAACTCTTATAAAAAAAAAAAATGTACTGTGGCGGTACCATGGTACTGTGATGTATCAGGAATTCATAATACTGGAATTCATGTAGCATGTTAGGTTACACTTTATTTCGATAGTCCACTTTAGACATTCTACTAACTATAAGTAACTTTGTCTACATGTCAACTACATGTCAACTAATTCTCATTAATTTGCAACTACATGTCTACTAACTCTCTGTAGGGTACGTTTAGGGTTAGTATAATAAGTTGACATATACAGGACTTGCAAAGTTTTCCATAGTCAGTATGTTGTATGTTGTGGACCCATCAAAATAAAGTGTTAGAAGATATTAAACAGACAGTCTACTAATACTCTAATGACTGCTAGTTGACATGTAGTTGCAAAGTTACTTACTATTAATAGAATGTCTGGACTATCAAAAAGTGTTACCGCATGTTGTATATGGAAGTCCATGAGAATATCATTTTAGTACCGTGGTACAAAAACCATAATTGAACCATGGTACATTTTGTTACTTTTTGTAAGTACACTGTTATACATTTCAAAGGGTTTTTACAGTAACTTACTGTAAGTTACTGTAATTAAGAATTACAGTAGCAAACTGTATTTGATTTATCAGTATACTACTGTAATTCATTCATTTTAATATAGACTTCATTAGATTTTATAACTTTTATATAGAATTCATTTTATTTTTACTCTACATAGGTACTACTGGCATTCAATTAAAACAGACACAATAATTACAAAATATCAAATTCTTTATTTAAAACATTGCATGTATGACACTTAAAAATACAGACTTCCAATGCTGGAACAGTGGATCTTCACCATTTCTCCTGTCTTAGGACGTTTTGCAGTGCATTATGTTGTGTCAGTCTCAGGGTGGCTGGCCTGTTCATGTCTTTCTTGATGCTTCATTGCAGTTGTCTTTAAAACACAAATATACAAAAAAATGCAGTAAATCTTAAATTCCATTAAAAACTATAACAAACTAATTCTAAAACTAGAAAGGCAGCTAGCCATAAAACTTGTTTAACCTAGCTAACATAAGATTTTATTTTCTCAGGCTACTGGCCAACATTAACTACTAACACCTGAACTAAATTTCACATTAGTTAACCTAATGTTAATATAAGATAAGCGTTGCTCCTTAAAAAACTATTTTAATTCGGTAACTTAATTCAACAAGCTGACAAAAGTCGTTTGAAACGACAGCGCAGTTTACCATGGTAAAGTTCTGTAACTGCCATGTTGACGAGTAAATGTTACTATGGGTTAAACTGGTGTGCAAAAATCTGACACAAACACACAGACAAACGTACATATATTTTTACCTTGCTTGCTTGCCTTATTCTCTCGTAAGGCGCATCGACACACAGCGCAGATGTTCTCCGGAACTCTCCCACTCTCGCGGGTTCATCCCCGGGCAAAACCCCCCGCGCTGCCCCGCTGGATCCGTGTCTCCCTCGGACGCGAGTGGCGGGGCGAGGCGCGACTCGATAAAAAAGCAATATAGAACCCTTTTATATATATTATCTACAGTGGATGCGGAAAGTAGTGTGATGTCCCGGTATATTTCTGATGTACAGATGTACTCCAAGCGCTGGTGCTGTTTCTGACACGAAGTACAAACGGATTTTCCAATCATTAGAAGCGATGTAACACCTCCAGTAGTCAGTCCCAAGCTGTTGCGGCATTGTAGACACGGTGTAGGGCAAATTGTGTCCATCCAAATGTAAGAAATGAGGAAAATAAAATGACCTCAGTATAATGGTGCCAAAGAGACCGTTACAGTAGTATACAGCAATTTTCAAAAATACAGTAAGTCTCTGTATGTGGGGTCTGACCTCACAGAAAATTCCCATGATGCAAAGGGTATTACAGTTATTTACTGTAAAGGGAATTTGCAGTATTACACTTCGTGATATACAGTAAATAACTGTGGAAATTACAGAAATGTCTAACAGTGTAGTAAGAAATACTGTGTAGAAATGAATGTTAAAGGCTTTTAAATTGTTTCAAAAATGTATATTCAAATCAACAGTTTTTTTGAACTTTGTATTTATCAAAGAATCATGAAAAATGTATCATGATTTCCACAAATCAACATTGACAATAATAAAACAATTCCTTGAGCACCAAATCACTGTGTTATAATGTTTTCTGAAGGATCATGTGACACTGAAGACTGGAATAATGAAAATTAAGGAGTAATTATATTTTATGTATATATTCAAATAGAAAAATGTTATTTTAAACCGTAATCATATTTCACAATATTGCTATGTTTACTGTATTTTTGATTAAATAAATGCAGCCTTGGTGAGCATAAGAGCCTTTATTCAAAAACATTACAAATCTTACCAACCACAAACTTTGGAGCAGTAGTGTATACTTTTTTACTTTCCTTTTGACTTTATATGCCTTGCATAAGAATCTAAAAACTCTAGAGAAGCACAATGACTTTATTCATTCACTCTCTCTCTGTGTGTAGGGTTATCAGACCTGCTTTCAGTCACGGTTCTGAGATTCTCATTCTCTTGATAAACAGAGAGATGAATTAAATGCCAGTTCCCTGAAGTGAGAAAATAGAACTTGATTGGCTTTGACGGGAGTTTATTTCATTTGACTGCAGTCCAAGCGACACATATATACCTGACTACATTTCTGCAAATGAACACTAATGTGTTCAAGAATACAATTTCATTCAGAGATAGAGAGAGTTAGAGGTAGAGCATATTTTTGGACCTTTTGTGTCAAAATCATTCAGTAAGTTAAACAAAATCCCCTTGTTTAATCTCTAAAAGCACCTTTTACCTTTCACTCTTTTATGGTTACAGTATTCCGTAAACACATAAATGGTTACTCGGATCTCATAAACTATTATTTAAATGATCTTCACAGCTGTGTCGGGGTTTAGTGTTTAAATATTCACCAGTGATTGGATTTTACATTCAGAGTGGATCTAAAAAATAAATAAAAATAAAAATACCTTAAAAGGCATCTCTTTACAGCAATGGTTCTCCACTCAAGAGACCCAGAGACCAGCCTTAAATTGATGTCCAGTAACATTGTTCTGGTGCGTCTGAAATATTAAGCGTCCACAGCACTGCTGAGGGAGATGCAAGTATTGCTGTGTAGACATCGATTGCTTTTAAAATGGTTTATCAAACTCTTAAGAGCTGAAGTCTCAAGTGTCCTCTTCCACCCATCATTCTTCACTCACCGGTACCTGTAGCGTTAATACACCTTTGCCAGGACTGTTTTTACGACCTTTAAATATCAAGGACTGACACCGCTTCCAGCCTGAATGCACTTTTAATATGCAACACATATTTTATTAGGACCATGAATACAGAACGGCCAAAAGGAATAACTGTTGGTTTGAATTATGAATGAGCTGGTTGGAGTATATAGGCGTTTCAAATAAGGTCAAATATGTACAGTTGAAAAACACCGTTTGCTTGGATATAACAGCAACCTTGAGGCCTGTGTGACCTGAGGGGCCATAACTTTGATGTTAGGACCTTATGTGTCTAACTGTATGTACAGATTGTTTCTTAGTAAATATTAATGTTAAAAGCATTTTGTCATACATAGGATCGGTGAACTTGATATATTTATGCATTAGAAACTTGCATGCATAAATACGAGAGGTTAATGCTGCACAGTATGAGGCAAATATATTAACCAACTGCAAGGTGCTAAATTAATTGAAAAAGTAATTAATTAAAAAATAAATGATAATAATAATAATACATTTTATTGTTATTATTTATTTACATTTTTTATTTACTTCCATTATTATTGTGATAGTTAAATATATATTATAGAGTAAATGTTGTCTTTTCTGCATCTTCTACAACCTAAACTGTCCTGTTAGATGGGGAAATGCACCTTTCAATTTGCATTCAGCACTTATTTTTGAGGCGTGTATGCAACCTTATCTGATTTGCATAATTCCTTCAGTGAATGGGGTGATAAAACAATCCATCTATCCTTCTATCCATCCATCCATCTGTCATGAAGCCATCCATCTGATGATGGTTCTGTGTAATTCTAAATTTGGCTCCCGCAGCTAATTTTGTTATCTGCTAAATTAAAAAGTTCCCATGCTGATATCCTCAACTCAGTGAGGGGGAGGAGAGGCCTCCTGTGGATTTCTGGGACTGCATGTTTGCTTTTCGATTCAATTCTTGTCCACCATAACGATACATGTATACTTACACAAACACACTCTCTTCATTCGCAAGTTCACATACACAGATGGCTGTAAAAAAACAGTGACAGTGAAAAATTGATTCGATTAATGAAGATGTTGAGGTGTCTGTTAGGATATTTACATATTTATATTTACCGTACTGTACTGTTTTATTGACTCTTGGTTGATCACTAATATAGCTTTGGAAATGTATCAGTCTAAAATAGATAGATAGATAGATAGATAGACAGATAGCTCATGTTGTTTGTTGGCAGTGCAACTGCTCTGAAAGATCATATTAAGGGTTTGGGGGTCATTTTGAGTTTTTTTATGAATGCACTGACAGGAGCCCCCTGACAAAGTTTTGCTTAGGGCCCCCAGAAGTTTAGGAATGTCACTGGATTGACGGATGGAATGGTGACCCATGAGTTTTGATTGGGTCAGAGGAACTTAATTGAAGATTTTGAACAGACAATGAGAGGTTAAATGACTATTATCATTTGTACATGTACATCATTGGAGTCAATCTCAACAGAACAAGAGGGTTAAGTTGTATTCACATGCACACTTGTGTATGTGTGTCCCTGAGTGCATGACCTTTAAAACAGTAGGGACACAACGACACACTGCTGTGTTCAGAAATGCATACACACTGCTGATTTCACGCCTCCCTGCATCCCACCAGTGCAAAACCTCCAGTGTGTGTGTGTGGGTTTGAGGGTGTGGATGAGGGTTTAGAAGAGCGATATATGAAGAAAATAATGAATGGGACAGAACAAACAGGTAAATGAAGAATGAGAAGTTACAGCACACATAGATGAAAGAATGAAAGAAATAAGGTATAAGATGCGGAGTAGGACATGTAGAGACATCGAGAGGTAGTGTAATTATTATTTATGTGTGTGCGTTTTTGTGACAAATTACATAAATTTGTATAATGACAAGGGCATGACATAGGTATTACAAGGAGAAGGTGACTTTTCAGGACATTACCCCATGACCCCACTTTTCAAAACGCTTATAAATCACACAGAATGGAGTGTACTGAAAATCTGAAATAGCACAAAGTTTCCTGTAAGGGGTAGGATTAGGTGTAGGGTTGGTGTTGGGCAATAGCACGTACAGTTTGTACAGTATAAAAACCATTGCGCCTATGGGATGTCCCCACTTTTCACAAAAACAAACATGTGTGTGTGTGTGTGTGAATAATTAACTGAGGGCCCGTGGGGAAGTAGTTGAGGGGTGTTTGCGTTTGGCTAATGCTGCTTTTCCTCCACTGCTACTGTCACACTGCCAGAGTAATTTCACACTGCTTACCCTCTCTCTCTCTCTCTCTCTCTCTCTGTTACTTTCTATGTCCTTCATAAACAGTGTTCTGCAGTCTACCTGCTGAGAGCACTCACATCTCCTTTATGTCTTCTTGTTTTCACTTGACTTTTCCTATCAAACAGGATTTCAGAGTTCAGAGCTGATCTGTACTGTTCTTTTATGTGTTCAGTTGCATCAGTCAGCATGTGAATTCTCATTCTGTGGAAGATAAATATATATCGATTGCTGATTTCTTTATTGGAAGAGAGAGAGAGAGAGAGAGAGAGAGACAACAGTATGAATTTATTGTATCAAATGTTAGAGTGTGGTTTTGTTTCAAAAATTCTTGCTTTTTGATCTCAAATTTTACATCACTTTTTCATCATAACTCTCACCTTGGAATTGTATCTGTTTAAATTTTACTTTTTTTTTTTTTTTTTTTTCAAGGAAAAGTCTTCTTTGGTTTACCTTTAAACTGGAGGTGCCATTTTGATATCACATGACCACCTGGATACTACTGGATGTTTCTTAGTAACCCCCTCTGACATTGGATGCATTTTTATTTGTGGAATAAACTCATGATGTCTGACTGTGTGTAGAGCATTGACTTCAGTAAATGAAAACTATTGTTTTTGAATGATGCTGTATCCGTGCCACTAGGTGTTAGTATGTTCAAGAAGACTGGCATTTCACAGTCACAGTCACAGTCACAAAAAAAAAAAAAAAAAAAATTATCTAGGCTGCCATGTCATCAAGTTCCATTGAAGGTAATCTCAATTTGAAAGATCCTTAGTAAGCAGTTTTCTGGAGACCTACCTTCCTGCAAAGTTCAGCTCCAACCCTGATCAATCACATAATGCAAAACTGTGTGTAATGTAGACCACTGGGTGACTGCAGACGGTTGTGATATTACATTATTAATTTAATTAATAGAAAGTCAGTTAATATACAGATTTAAGCATTTTTCAAATTATAATTGTAATAGTAATTTCATGCCATAAACTTGAATCTTTAATTGATCTACAATTTTTTTTTTTTTTTTACTTTTTACGTTACAGTTTTTTTTCAACTGCTTACACACTAAAATGAAAACTTTCCCACAATTAGCAAAACCTTACACACAAGGAGCAAAACACCGGCCTAGATTTACACAACTGTAAGCACATTGTCAGCTTCACACTTTTTGCAAAACATTACACACAGTGATTTGCAAAACACTAAACACACTTGTATGCATTTGACACAGAAATTTATCATGATGTCATTTCCTTGCAATTTCAAGGGCAAAGGCTTTCAAATGAACACATCCCATGAACCAATTGGTTAAACACAGCCACCGGGTGTGAACACACACTGGTGCTTAATTGTAGACACACCAATCAGGTTTAAGCACTATAAAAAGGCAACAGGTAATTTCACCTGTCTCCAACAAAAATGGATGGTGTCAGAGGAAGAGGGAGAGTGAGGATGAGAGGGGGAATCCGGAGAGAACAAGGCCAAGAGGGCCCCAGAGGGAGAGGAAGAGGAAGAGGAAGAGGAAGACCTGGAGGGGCTGGATTTAACCTGACAACAGTGAGAAGAAGGGGAAGAAACATCAATGGCCACAGGGCTATTGTCAATGTACCAGGGTAACATGAGGAAAACATTACCCTTTGTGCTGCCATTACACAGAATGGGATCCTTCACCGCCATGCCAACTTGGGTCCTTACAACACTGACCTCATTCTTACATTTTTAGACAGATTACACAATAATATCACCGCAGCAAACCAAAGGGACCAGATGCAATACATTGTCGTCTGGGACAATGTAGCTTTCTATCGTTCTGCTCTGGTCCAAAACTGATTTCATCAACACCCACAATTTACAGTTCAATACCTTCCACCATACTCCCCCTTCCTAAACCCCATCGAGGAGTTCTTCTCACATGGCGGTGGAAGGTTTATGATCTCCGGCCCTATGTCCAGATGGCCCTCATTCAAGCTATGGAGGAAGCATGTGATCAAATTGAAGCAGCATCCATACAAGGGTGGATTCGTCACTCCAAAAGATTCTTCCCACGTTGTCTTGCAAATGAAAATATAGCCTGTGATGTTGACGAGGCCCTGTGGCCACATCCAGCTAGGCGGAGAGATGTTTTATTTATTTTTTTGTATTCAGTACTGAACTGGATATGTAATTTGTTATAGTATTACTGTAGGCTTACAGTACAATGGTACGTTCAGTAATACTGTATGAAAACTGGAAAATGTTTTGTTAGGAATGTTTTGTTGAAATGTTCAGTACTGACTGACTTGAAAAGAAAAGAAAGTACATGAAAAGAAATAAATATTTTCATTAGTCTGCACAACTGGTGTCATGTGGTGTTGGTGAATGTATTTTTACACTTTCTCTGTGTAAATGCTAAAAGTGTTTTAGGTTGTGCACAGGAGTGTTTAACTGATTCAAACAGAATCAGACCATATGATGGTTGTGTTTATGTTATGACAACAAAATAAGGTTTTTATAAGACACTGTTTAGTTTTGACAAAAGTGTTCCATTTTGCAAATTATCTGAGGTGTTGTGCTACTTTGGTGTAGTGTTGTTCTAATTGTGTGAAGGGGTTTGGAAAACCGGGCCCTGTTTTAAAAAATTGTGCTTAAGCAATTGAAAAAAACTGTAATACAGTAACTGTCATCCAAACTATTGCCATAGTTTACATCAGGTAATACTAACAGAGTGCACTGTTATATTGACAACATGACTAAGTATTTTGACTATCTTGTTTGTGAACTATGAAACAAGGACTTTTTGTTCTGATGGCACTAATATGTTAATTGACATAAATACTTACTCAAAATCTTTAGTTCATCTCTCAAAAGTAAGTTAAAGGCTTTTGCAGGTAATCCATTGTGTGGTGCTGTTTGCACAAATTGTTTTGAGAAATGCACATACTTTGCCGCTATTACAGTAAGGATAATTCGAGAAATGCACCAAAGTGACGAAGAAAAACTGTAGGTTTTGAACATTGGATGCAAACCATATATTTCCTTTCCTTCTTACTGTGCAATACTGTATTCAGAACCACGAATGCTTACAGTAAAAAAAAAAAAAAGTTTGTTTTCAATCTTGCGTTCATGTTTACCATGAATTTTTCATGGAATTTTCAATCTCTCTGCCAATTACTTTCAATCTTGTACAGAAATGTACACAGGAGCTCATGAAAGAAGAGCTTTATGTTTTGAATAACTGTGTGTATATGATATATCCAAAAAATATAGTATTATGGCGAAAGTGTTTGCAATGCAAGACAAATGTTTGATTTTGAGATATGTTTGTGATATTTTGAATGCAGTGCTTCATTTTGCAAGAGATGTGAGGCATTTTGCATTTTGTGTGTGCAATTCGTGGAATTGTGTGTAAAGTCTTGAAAAAGAGAGGCATAGTTTTGAAAATGTGTGTAAGCAGTTGAAAAAAAACTGCAACATGCCAAAAATATAACCTCTCCTCAAAAATGATTAATTAATATATTCTAACAGTTATTAGGCCTACTAAAGTAGTCACTACACAATTATTGTGGCCAAAATAATTCACAATAATGATCTACAATTGCAAGAAAAAAAAAAAGAAAAAATCTGGTTTTCTGCTTAAATTGGTCATGGAATGTGATCTGAACTTCACCAAAGTCACAAATGTCAACAAACATAATATTTATAATCTGATAAAACACAAACACTCATGATCTTTCATGTCTTTATTGAACATACCCATTAAAAATACAAAGTGATGGTGGAAAAAGTAAGTGAAACAGTGCTTTAATAACTGGTTGAACCACCTTTGGCAGCAATAACCTCAAGCAAGTGCTTCCTGTATCTGTGTATTAGACCTGCAAAATGTCTAGGAGTAATTTTGGACCATTCTTCGTTAACTCACCCATATTCTTTGGACGTCTGGCGTGAATGGCTCTCTTGAGGTCATTCCACAGCAACCCATGGGTTGAGGTCTGGGCTTGACTTGCCCAATCCAGAAGGCGGATTTTATGTCTCTGAAGCCATTCTGTAGTAGATTTACTTCAATGTTTAGGGTTATTATCCTGCTGCATCACTTCTGAGCTTCAGGTTGCATACAGCCACCTTGAGATTATCCTGTAGGATATCCTGATAAACTTGGGAATTAATTTTCCCCTCCACAATGGCAAACGTTCCAGGTCCAGAGGCAGCAAAGTAGCTCAAATCATGATGCCTCCTCCACCATACATCACTGTTGGGATGACGTTTTCATGTTGGTACGCTGATCTTTTTACGCTACACAATACATAGCGCTGCATGTTCTTCCCAAACAGTTATTTTAGCACACTGACACTGTTTGGGTGTTTATATAAGTCAATTTAGCTTTAAACCACACCTTTATTCTGGTTTCATTGATTGGACACCTGGTTTGCTAATATCTGACTTCAATTGGCATGTAGTGACACCAGAAGCCTAGTGTTTCACTTACTTTGTCCACCATCACTTTGTAAGTTTAATGAGTGTGCACAGTAAAGACATGACATATGATGATTGTTTGTGTTTTATCAGCTTAGAAATATTGTTTGTTGATATCTGTGACTTTGGTGAAAAATTAGGTCACACTTTATATTTGGTGGCCTTAACTACTATGTACTTACATCAAAAAATAAGTACAATGTACTCATTGTGTTCATATTGTATTGCAAAACACTTTTGCTGTTATTGAGGTGGGATACGGGTAAGGTTAGGGACAGGTTTGGTGGTTTGGGTCGGTTTAAGGGTGGGTTAAGGTGTAAGGGATTGGTCAACAGTGTAATTATAAATGTAATTACAGAAATTAATTACAGATGTAACTACATATAGGTATTTAAAAATATATAAGTACAATGTAAAAACATGTACATATACAATAAGTGCATTGTACCAAATTATTAATTTAAATGTAAGCACATAGTAGTTAAGGCCACCTAATATAAAGTGGGACCAAAAATTAAATACAATTTCTTGACCAATTTATGCAAAAAATCAGAAAATTGACAATAGTTCACTTACTTTTTCTTGCAACTGTCTTTATCGCTATCATTTTGGCCAATTAATCACACTCAAAATATGAGTATATAGGGAGGCAGAGAGAGATTGTAACTGTACAAACATGTACAAATTTACTGTTAATCCAGAAAAACTCCAACGTGATTTTGTGCAGCTATAGTAACACTGAATATTCTATTTTTTTTTTTTTTTTCTGTTTTATGACAGGTGGCAGCTACTATTAAAGTGTTTTTTTATTTGTTTGTTTTTTTTACATTTTTTACCAGTATATTCAGAAACCCTACAGTATAGTTGTCATTAGGTAACATTTTTACCAAAATATTAATGACAGTACTGCCCTACAAACTAGTCACAGTACTAGACACTCTTTTCCTACACAAACACATTCAGCTCTCCGTGCATCATTTGTCATGTCAACGGAATCTTTAGGCCTGTATGTGTGTCTGTTTATCATGTGCAAAGCACACTGTGTGATTTGTTGTCACGATTTTGCCCTCTTAGATAGATTTCAGGAATTGCACAAGATTTCTCCCATCGTTGAGCAATATCGGCAGCCTTGGATCGCTTGGTGTGACAAGCTCACTGACGGAGGATTAATTGCCTGGTGGTGTCGGACATTTTCAGGCACAGTCCTGCAGCGTGATGGTTGCTACGATGGCCGTCTAATGAAGAAAAAACTGGAGCACAGCAATTGACTGAAAGTCTGTGACCTCTTTGCTTAGACTCTTTGCTTTTTTTTTTTTTTTCCTTTTCCAAAACATTGCCAATATTGACAAAAAAGCTTGTTTGGGTTACTGTGTTAGCATTTCCATTTTGTTGGACTTGTGACCAAAACATCCCAAACAACTATCGTCAATCATGAACAAAGTCTTCGCTAATATGTATATCATAGAGTTTGAGATAAAAGCCAATTGCTTGGCTCTGCTTTGGCCTTTACCCAAGGGGTCATACTGTAAAATCTGACAAAGCAGTTGCAAAGGCCTGGAAAAAATCACCAGTGAGAGAGAAAGACCAAAATAGGGTATGAAGAAAGACTATACTGTATTACGTTTGTGTCATGAATGCGATGGTTTGCCTGTTGGCTTCACACCCCATTTGGAGTCCGTGGCAGATGGATGCTATGCTAATTGGTGTCAGATCAATGGGCATGCTGCTCTAGAGCAGTACGGAGCTCGACCCTCCTTCCCCACTGCTCTTCCCCAGCCATGTCCACCCGTTCTGAGCCCTGTGCGGCAGCCAGTCCCCCTCCCAGCCCTGGAGCCTAACCCTGCCTAACAAGTCAGTACTATTCAGGACACAATGCAGCATGAATACAGAGCACTGGAGAATTGGCCTGCATGCTCTTCCTGTTGCTCGTCAACAGATTGTGCTTCTCTCCCTCTCTTTTTCTCTTTGTACAGTCCAAAATTTGTTCTTTGGCCTTTTCCGCCTTCCATTCTTTCCTCCCAGCACTCTTTTCATTCAGAGCTCCGCCCCTCCCTCTGTTTTTCTCCCGTCTCTCATCCCCCTGGTCGGAATGAGGCAATCGTGGTGTGCAGTGAGGGAATGCAGTTTGAATTATTCAGTCTTGGCATTTTGGAACTCAGCTAGTTTTCCCTGGCCAACCTGTTTTGTGTATTTGTTATTATTTGATGGTGCCTGACGCGATGATCCATTATTCATTCCTTTGGAAGGGCACGATGGGCCGTTCATGACAACTCACCCACACAAAGACCTTCTCCTCCTTTAATTGTCCACAATATCCAACTGCCTGCTACACACATCATCACACACCAAATTATCAACCAAAATTTATTAAGTTTTGGATGAGGTTCAGTCTACATTTGACCATTTTTGAGAAGAATTAATCCAGTTGAAACAAATTGTGCAATTCATTTTCCGTGATGGTTGGACAAATTGCCCAATTAGTTTAATGTACTTAATAGGGACAAACAGCGGGAGCAATTTAGGCTTGATGAGAAGTGTTTGGTGACACCGGTCAGTTTTATTTCTGTAATTTTTGTTAAATCAATTTGAAAAAAGAAAATACTATATGTATGAATGTACACTGATGTATATATATATATATATATAGATAGATAGATAGATAGATAGATAGATATATAGATATTTAACAGAGACTTAAAATAGTCTTAAAATAGACATTTCATGTGGCCAAGTGCAATTATAATTCATGCATCATAACAAATTGTAGAGATGTAAAAAATATCTAGATTTAAGATTTAATACATTTATTAAGTTAGCATATAAGAATGATTTCTGAAGGATCATGTGACACAATATTTAAGGAAGGAAAGTACGTGTGACATCCCATACTTGGAATTTGTGCTCCGCATTTAACCCATCCAAGTGCATGCACACACACAGAGCAGTTGGGGGTTCGGTGCCTTGCTCAAAGGTCTCACCTCAGTCGTGGTATTGAGGGTGCAGAGAGCGCTGGACATTCACTCCCCCTACCTACAATCCCTGCCAGACCTGAGACTTAAACCCACAACCTTTGAGTTACAAGTCTGACTCTCTAACCATTAGGCCACGACTTCCCCGCACAATATAATATTTATTAATATAATATAATAGCCTTGGTGTGTATAAGAGACTTCTGTGTATACAGTACTTATAATTCTGAACAGTATGGTAAATAATTTTAAAATAAGAAAAAGCATACAGTATAATGAATTTCCTTATATACATTTTTTTATTTATTTTTTTTATACAGGAAGAGAGTCATTAAATAAATTGAATCAGAAATGTATGAGAATCGCATCTCAAAAGGAAACCGTTCAATATAAAATTAATCAGTGTTCACAATTCACCCCTTCCAAAGCATGTGAGTGCATTAAAAAGTAGATATCACTTTACATATCTTTACATTTACATTCAGTAGGAACCTAAATTTGACAGAGTCTTCCTACTCTAGCATTTCAGTCTCTAACATTTGGTTTCCCTGTGTGCATTTGGGTCTGATCTAAGAAACTGAGGTATTAGGCAAATGCACTCTCTTTGCTAATATCCCACAGTCAACATACAGTAGTATGGCTTATTTTACTCCCTACTTTCAAAGAATTCAAATGATTCCTCTCAGCTTTGAACAAAAACCCAGAAGTATGTTTTGTATTAATGAAACACTTTCAATTATTTGTCATTCAAGGCACTTAATTTCAGGGGAGTTGCATCCCCTTTTTTATTGGGGAAATAATTTGTCATCTAATTAATATTCATGAGCCGAAGTGAAATATACATTTTTTAATTGCTTGATTTATGTAATTTACCCACACACATTTAGCTTCTCTCAAACACGCCACAACAATGACCCACATATGCAAGCAATAACCTAAATTATTCTCTTGATAACTTTTGAGGACAATGGGTACTAAATTGATCTCCATAAGCTCTTTAAACGACACCAATTAATGTGCTAGCCACAGTTAATGAGTGCAATTTAGCTTGAATCTCCTGTCTTCAGTGACTTGCCGGTGTCTTCTGAGTAAAGACACGACAGGTACAAATCTAATTAAAACCCACAATCCCTTCTGCTGTACTCTTTCGCTTTTTCACTCAATCAACAGCCTGGGGAAGTGAAGGAGAAATAGATCTGTTTGGACATAAATAGACAAGCCTAATAATCAAGATTCATATTTGCTCTTTTCTGTAAGCTGGAAAATAACATTGATATTGAATTTTCTGTGTTCTTTTTTAGATGCTAATCCCTTTAAAATTGCTTGCTGTCAAAGACTGTCAGAATTTCAGAATTTCCAGCATTAGCCAATAGTTCTGTCTTGTCGGTGACATCTGTTTTAAAGTGCTCACTGGCACTTTATGATTGATGTCGCTGACATACTCGACAGGCTAGTTTAGCTCTTTCTCCCTCGAGATGTGCACAGCTAGCATGAAACGGCCATATTGTCACAGCTGTTAGCTTTAGCTTTGACAGCTTCTCACACTGACTAAAGACAGACAGCAATGTTTTCCGTGCTGCACCCACTAAAAATGACATGTTGTGATTTTGTGGCCTGTATTAGTGTCCAACATTTTAATGAATTCATCTCTACCCTTCCTGCAAAATTAGTTCTTTTTATTACATGTTTTTCAGCACTTCTACACCTGCTAGTTTGGCGGTAAAAAAGCTAACTATTAGCTTTTTCGCTAACAAAGTCATTCTATCCTCTGTGCTCGGCCAGTTGGCAGTGCTGTCATTCCTCTCTACCCAGTAAACAGAGTCAGATTTGGGCAGCAGATGAGGGCTCTCTGCTGGCCAGATGGTTCTCACTTCCAGCCGTCTGAACACTAGTCTCCGCCAGACCTAGCCATATGAACCCTCCTAAATTAAATATGAGCTCTTTCTGGATACAGAGGATACTCATAACACACTGCTGTCTGAAAGCCAATGCTCGAGTGAAAGAAACTCTCTGGAGACGATAGCAGGAGTTTATTTGGGTTTGAGTGTTTGTTAAAGCCTGGTGGACATACCTGTGTATATACACCTGTAGATAAGCCCTATCATTGCCTCAGAGCACTGCGTTGGAGGTCGGCTTCCTCCATCTGCTCACAAAGAACTTCTGGCCGCTATGCCAGAGCTAATTTACCACCACTGCTTGTATTTGTATTTATCAACGCTAACATGCCAGGCTTTTGGATCATAATAACTATGTGTCTAACTGTCACACAGCATGTGTGATAGAGGTATCCAGCCATAGATTTTCATTTAATTGCATGCAAGAAAGCCTTCTGGACTGATTTCCTGCAATAATTAGAATTAGCTTTAAATTGCTTGTATTTTCTGACCACAAATGTATAAAGAGATTTATCTTTGAGTGCTCTGGAAACAATGTTTTTGAAAATGTATATATATATATATATATATATATATATATATAACAAGTAATAATAATAATAATCTGATCTATCCACATTTAATTTATGTGTATAGTTTTGTTTCTAAATTAAATTTTTCTTGTTTCATGGATGTTTTGATATTTTTACTGTAATATAGGATGATAATTAAATCATTTTTGGCTGTGTTTCCCACTGAGATCCTGAAACTTCTGAGACATGTTAAATTAATAGGGTCTTTTTCTCAGGAGGAAAATCTGAGAAGACTTAATTTAGTTGTCTCTTCATTTAACTTACCTCTGAAGTTTCCCTCCATTTAACCTCATTGCAGTCTAGAAGAAACTGAGACATTAAAGCAAGCTTCTTTCCTAAGGGTTATTCGTGGTCTGTGCAGTCTCGTGTCTGCTGGCTGTGAAGTCACAAGGTGCAGTAATACTACTTCTTTGTACACTCTCCTGTTGGAGCAGATTGAGTCATCTGGTTCTCCCAATCTCTGCAGGCTACAGTGCCTGTGGCAGGCCCTATTCTCTATGGCACGGCGTCAGATATACTATGTGCTTGTTAGAGCCAGAGTGCCTCTGAATCTGCTGTGTGTGTGTGTATGTTATACCAGTAAGCCTCTGTTCTAAGAGCTGGCACTTGAATGTACAGTGTGACATTGTCTAGTTGAAGCTGACAGATAACACAAAGTCTCTCTCTCACTCCCTCTCTCACTTTCATCATTTTGTTCCAGACAGACAGCCATTTCCAGCATGTCTACAGTTGTCTTTTTCTCATTCCCCTCTTCTCTTTTTTAATTGAAGTCAGTGCTGTCTGGAGTGTCAGACAATGTGTGGAGCTTCCAACGGCAGCGGGAAAACCCAGGATGTCCATGGCATCTGCCACCTCACACTCGGCCCACAGTGGAAATTCCTTATCCCTGCTCCGGTGTGTGTGTTTAAAGTCTAAGTGGAGTGGCAGTGGGAAGTTCATAATCTGTAAGATAAGACACTTTGTAGTGCTTCATTCAAAAATGAAAGGCAATTGTGAGTGTGTTAAAATGACAGTTACCAAAAAGTGAAAATTCTGTTTTCAAATTTTCAGTTTTGTTTTGTTTGGACTTACAATGAAAACCAATGGTGTCCGATGTTGTTTGGACCCTATTGACTTTTGTTGTATGAACAAAAACATTCTTCAAAGTAATCCTCTTTTATGTTTCACAGAAAAAAAAAAAAAATCATGCAGGTTTGAAATGACATGAGGGTGAATAAATAATGCACAAACGTATTTGTTTGTTTATGTGGGCGAAGTATTTCTTTAATGTCAGTTTATTTCAGCTTCAAAACTTGTTGAAATGTTTTGTTTTTTTGTTGTTTTTTTCTTTTTCAATGATATCTGAAAAAAAAAAGAAAATCAGTATTTGTGCGTTATATAATTTGTAGCTCAAACAGGTCATGGGTTTGATTCTCAGGGAATGCATAAAATGTATAGCACATGTATGAAAGTCATTTAGGATGATAGCCTAGAATCATGCTAACATCAAAGTCAATTAAAATCAATTTTGAGTCAAGTTCTGCCATATGCATTTGACATTAGGACCACTATCAGTGTGAGGTGCATTTATTTTTATTTTATTTTTATTTTTTGCTGGTGAAGAGTGAAGTCTGCCTTCATTGAATTCTCTACAGATTTCCTCTAATTTGGAACACCAGGCTTCCAAAAGTTCTGCACTTCCCCTTATTTTTGTTTCTTTATTAAATGTTTGACTAATTATGATGTTGCTTTCAGCTACTAATCAGAACGTAATTATTCTCAGTTCCATTTAACCAATTGTACCAAGTTTAATCCACATAATTCCACAGATCTCCCCCAAAATCAACACAGAAAATGCAAGAAAAGTCCTGCTTATGAGATTTCATGAGGTTAGAATGCCATCTTAGAAGGCAGCTGCCTACGGAGACAGCAAGACAGCTCACTAGGTTTTGGAGCAGAGCTTGTGTACTCTCATGTCGGCTGGCGAGCAGAAATATGCTGTAATACTGACAGGTCAGTTAAGTGATCAGTAATTTTCTCTTTTTCTCTCTAGGATGGGAAGAGGAAGCAGCCAAATACACCGCGGTCCAAGTTTAATTGACTGTGTGCTGGAGTTCATCGAAGTTGCTATGGCATATGCAGACACATTTTTCAGTTTTCTCCACCACAGTGAAGATGTCGAGGTAGCATACTTCTTTTTTGTGTCTCTGTATATGAGCTCTCTTCAGAGTATTGTAAAGTCACCAGACTGCTCCGTTTCAGGCTGTCCCCGCGGCAGCCATAGCTGGGGAGCGCGATGTTGGCATCCGCAACACTAACTGAGCTCCTCAACAGCTGAATGGCATCACTGCCCTTCGCTTTGCCAAAAAGGGGGGTAGTGTGTTGCTTGGTAACAGTTCCAGGATATTCAGATGAGGTCTGATATGGCAGTCGGCTGAGGATTGAAGAGCGGAGAGGGGTGTAGAGCTATTTATTCATTTAACCGGCAGCTGCTAACCTTGGATAATTATATGGAATTTGAAATGAGCGGCATATTCGCATAATCCTTAAGCTCCCCCACCAATCTAACTATGAACTTTATCACACCATTGCTGGGTTTTATTGTCATTCTGAATAAACTGTTAACCTTTTTTTTTCTGTTCCTCGCTGGTTCGCTAAAGGTGTTTAAATGAGTCAGAGCTTATGCCCTACATCATACATCAACGTACAATTGACGCCAAAACTAATTATCACATTCCAATAAAAATGTGGAGTCAGGAATCTGGGCTTAGTCAAGGCAGAGCAAATATCAGGTTGGTTAGAACAAAATTCAACTGATGAACTGAATTCGCCCACGCAAATAAACAGTTGAGTGAGCTGGGGGCTTCTGAAAGAGTTCCAGACATAATGGATAAAGAGGAGTGTTAAGTAGCGATGCTGCAAACTTAAAGTGATAGTTCACCCAAAAATGAAAATTCTGTCATTATTTACTTGCCTTCGTGTCATCCCAACCTGTATTCTCTTCTGTGGATTAGGCAGAAGAATGTTGGTAACCAAACATTTTTGGTGACTGTTGACTTTCATTGTATGGACAAAGAATATCTTCTAATAAAATATATTTTGTTCCACAGAATAAAGAAAGTCATAGAGGTTTGGAGCAATATGGGGAGGGGGGAGTACATCATTTTCATTTTGGGGTGAAATTTGAATTTTCTGTTTTTGCGGTCTGAAAAAAAAAAATAGCGAATCATTTCGTTCAAATGTGAGACTTCCTTTTGATTTTTTTTGATTGATTGATTGATTTATTTTTTGGTTTTTTGTAACAAATATTTATTTATATATTTAGCCCTGTTATAATTTATATAGATTAGAGTAGTTTCTAGTTTTATTAGCTGTATTTATTGCAGATTAATTTTGTTTAATGCTGTTGTCCTAGGTGAGTATTATAAAATAATAATCGCTTTTGTGACATAAATTGTGTATATATGTATAAAAATATCTTAATGTAGTTAGTTAGTTAGTTAGTTATTAACTAACTAATTTTTAAAAGTAGTAGCTATTGGGCTTAAAGAGTTTCTCCATGGAAAAAAAAAAATAAAAAACACACTCAGAAACTGATGACAACACATACTCTCAATCTAGTCATTACTTTACACATTTACATCATATTTTGTGATGTTGCTTCAACTTTGGTTTTTGGACTAGAAAAATTTAATGGCTCAGAAAAGCACAAAAGTAACCAGTTGTTCCTTACAGTTTTTTTTTTTTTTCTACTGCTTACACATAACATCTTTACTTGTCACATAATTTCTGAAACCTGACACTCAAACACGAGAACCACACACCAAATCTGCAAAACCATACACTAATTCTTGGCCTTTGACTCTTTTTGCAAAACACAACACACAATTCTCTTTGTAACACACAACAATCTAACAGAAATTAATATTATGGCCAAGGTGTTTGCAAATGTTTGCTTTTGAGATGTGTTTGTGATATTTTGAATGCAGTGCTTCATTTTGCAAGAGATGTGAGGCATTCTGTGTGTGCAATTCTTGGATTTGTGTGTAAAGTTTGGAAAAAAGAGGCAAAGTTTTGAAAATGTGTCCAGTTGAAAAAAAAGAAAAAAGAAAATGTAATAAACATATGTAGTGCTATTAATAAGTATGCTATTACAGTTTTTTTCTGATGGCTTAAGCACATTTTTTGTAACTATTGGCTATTTTTGCAAAACTCTACACACAAATAAGAAAACCCTTCACCAAATCAGCAAAACATTGTAGTTTTCTTGCAAAAGCTATTAAACCTTGCTTAACTCTTCAAACCTTCGTAAAAATGGTATTTTCGTATCAAACAGTTAACACAAGCCATCACATTAATAAGGACACAATGCACCAACTACACACTGATGGTATGAATAAAAAACACATCTGGCTTTTGCTTTCTCTGTGCACAAGGTAGGCTATGTCAGTTTGAGGTCATACTTTTGTCATAGTTCTGTAAACATAGAGGGATCCAAACTTCAAGTACTGGTGTTTATTTACACACATCAAAACAAACACAAGTCAAAACAAAATAGTAATTTCACTGAGAAAAAAAAAAGAAATCAGTCTACATCGTGTCGTCTCTCTGGGTTCGGCCACAAAATTTCGTCTACATCACATGCAATGTCCTCTAGTCCAAGGCACCGGGGAAATATCTTCTGGAATGGGGTATCCAGGCCTGACATGATGCCTGGTCAATATCCCCACATGCCTCCTCCATTGCCTGTAAAAGGGCTATGCGTTGATGGGGATGACGGTCATAGACCTTCCAGCGCCAGGCAGAGAAGAACTCTTCAATTGGATTCAAGAATGGAGAGTATGGGGGGAGGTTGAGTACAGTGAAGAGTGGGTGATCTGTAAACCAGTTGCGGACCAAAGCAGCCCTATGGAAACTAGCATTGTCCCATATGATGACGTATCTGGTCTGCTCTGGTCTCTGAACATTAGTGAGCATGTTATGTAAGGTGTCCAGGAATGTAAT